>NC_048570.1:35451022-35751022 GCF_013265735.2 Oncorhynchus mykiss
GTCAGTTAGGATCAACACTTTATTTTAAGAACGTGAAATGATTTATTTCATCACATTCCCAGTGGGTCAGAAGTTTACATACACTCAATTAGTATTTGGTAGCATTGCCTTTAAATTGTTTAACTTGGGTCAAACGTTATGGGTAGCCTTCCACAAGCTTTACACAATAAATTGGGTGAATTTTGTCCCATTCATCCTGACAGAGCTTGTGTAACTGAGTCAGGTTTGTAGGCCTCCTTGCTCGCACATGCCTTTTCAGTTCTGCCCACAAATGTTCTATGGGATTGAGGTCAGAGCTTTGTGATGGCCACTCCAATACCTTGACTTTGTTGTCCTTAAGCCATTTTGCCAAAACTTTGGAAGTATGCTTGGGGTCATTGTCCATTTGGAAGACCCATTTGCGACCAAGCTTTAACTTCCTGACTGATGTCTTGAGATATTGCTTCAATACAGTGCCTTGCGAAAGTATTCGGCCCCCTTGAACTTTGCGACCTTTTGCCACATTTCAGGCTTCAAACAAAGATATAAAACTGTATTTTTTTGTGAAGAATCAACAACAAGTGGGACACAATCATGAAGTGGAACGACATTTATTGGATATTTCAAACTTTTTTAACAAATCAAAAACTGAAAAATTGGGCGTGCAAAATTATTCAGCCCCTTTACTTTCAGTGCAGCAAACTCTCTCCAGAAGTTCAGTGAGGATCTCTGAATGATCCAATGTTGACCTAAATGACTAATGATGATAAATACAATCCACCTGTGTGTAATCAAGTCTCCGTATAAATGCACCTGCACTGTGATAGTCTCACAGGTCCGTTAAAAGTGCAGAGAGCATCATGAAGAACAAGGAACACACCAGGCAGGTCCGAGATACTGTTGTGAAGAAGTTTAAAGCCGGATTTGGATACAAAAAGATTTCCCAAGCTTTAAACATCCCAAGGAGCACTGTGCAAGCGATAATATTGAAATGGAAGGAGTATCAGACCACTGCAAATCTGCCAAGACCTGGCCGTCCCTCTAAACTTTCAGCTCATACTGATCAGAGATGCAGCCAAGAGGCCCATGATCACTCTGGATGAACTGCAGAGATCTACAGCTGAGGTGGGAGACTCTGTCCATAGGACAACAATCAGTCGTATATTGCACAAATCTGGCCTTTATGGAAGAGTGGCAAGAAGAAAGCCATTTCTTAAAGATATCCATAAAAAGTGTTGTTTAAAGTTTGCCACAAGCCACCTGGGAGACACACCAAACATGTGGAAGAAGGTGCTCTGGTCAGATGAAACCAAAATTTAACTTTTTGGCAACAATGCAAAACGTTATGTTTGGCGTAAAAGCAACACAGCTGAACACACCATCCCCACTGTCAAACATGGTGGTGGCAGCATCATGGTTTGGGCTTGCTTTTCTTCAGCAGGGACAGGGAAGATGGTTAAAATTGATGGGAAGATGGATGGAGCCAAATACAGGACCATTCTGGAAGAAAACCTGATGGAGTCTGCAAAAGACCTGAGACTGGGACGGAGATTTGTCTTCCAACAAGACAATGATCCAAAACATAAAGCAAAATCTACAATGGAATGGTTCAAAAATAAAACATATCCAGGTGTTAGAATGGCCAAGTCAAAGTCCAGACCTGAATCCAATCGAGAATCTGTGGAAAGAACTGAAAACTGCTGTTCACAAATGCTCTCCATCCAAGAGCTGTTTTGCAAGGAGGAATGGGAAAAAATGTCAGTCTCTCGATGTGCAAAACTGATAGAGACATAACCCAAGCGACTTACAGCTGTAATCGCAGCAAAAGGTGGCGCTACAAAGTATTAACTTAAGGGGGCTGAATAATTTTGCACGCCCAATTTTTCAGTTTTTGATTTGTTAAAAAAGTTTGAAATATCCAATAAATGTCGTTCCACTTCATGATTGTGTCCCACTTGTTGTTGATTCTTCACAAAAAAATACAGTTTTATATCCATGTTTGAAGCCTGAAATGTGACAAAAGGTCGCAAAGTTCAAGGGGGCCGAATACTTTCGCAAGGCACTGTATATCCACATACTTTTCCCTCATGATGTCATCGATTTTGTGAAGTGCACCAGTCCCTCCTGCAGCAAAGCACCCCCACAACATGATGCTGCCACCCCTGTACTTCACGGTTGGGATGGTGTTCTTTGGCTTGCAAGCCTCCCCCTTTTTCCTCCAAACATAACGATGGTCATTATGGCCAAACAGTTCTATTTTTGATTTTTTTTCTTCAGACCAAAGGACATTTCTCCAAAAAGTATGATCTTTGTCACCATGTGCAGTTGCAAACCGTAGTCTGGCTTTCAACGGTTTTGGAGCAGTGGCTCCAAATCACTCTCTACTATTATTCTGACATTTCACATTCTTAAAATAAAGTGGTGATCCTAACTGACCTAAGACAGGGAATTTTTACTCTGATTCAATGTCAGGAATTGTGAAAAACTGATTTAAATGTATTCGGCTAAGGTGTGTGTATATATATATATTGATTGATGTGGGGAGATTTATTTTTATATATATTGATATATATCAATCAACACACAATGATTCATAATGAGCAAGCAAAAACAGGTGTCTAGGCATGTTTGCTAATTTATAAAAAATGCAAAACTGAAATATCACATTCACATAACTATTCAGACCCTTTACTTCAGTCTTCTTGGGTATGATGCTACTAGGTTGGCACACCTGTATTTGAGGAGTTTCTCCCATTCTCTGCAAATCCTCTCAAGTTCTGTCAGGTTGGATGGGGAGTGTCGCTGCAAAGCTATTTTCAGGTCTCTCCAGAGATGTTCGATCAGGTTCAAGTCCGGTCACTGGCTGGGCCACTCAAGGACATTCAGAGACTTGTCCCAAAGCCATTCCTGCGTTGTCTTGGTTGTGTGCTTAGGGTCGTTGTCTTGTTGTAAGGTTAACGTACCTTCACTCTGGGGCAGGTTTTCATCAAGGATCTCTGTACTTTGCTCCGTTCATCCTTTCCTCATCCTAACTAGTCTCTCAGTCCCTGCCGTTGAAAAACATACCCACAGCATGATGCCACCACCATGCTTCACCATAGGGATGTTGCCAGGTTTCCTCCAGACGTGACGCTTGACATTCAGGCCAAATAGTTCAATCTTGGTTTCATCAGACCAGAAAATCTTAAGGTGCCTTTCGCAAACTCCAAGCGGGCGGTGCCTTTTACTGAGGAGTGGCTCCCGTCTGGCCACTCTACCATAAAGGCCTGATTGGTGGAGTACTGAAGAGATAGTTGTCCTTCTGGAAGCTTCTTCCATCTTCACAGAGGAACTCTGGAGCGCTGTCAGAGTGACCATCGGGATCTTGGTCACCTCCCTGACTAAGGCCGTTCTCCCTATTGCTCAGTTTGGTTGAGCGGCCAGCTTTAGTTAGAGTCTTGGTGGTTCTAAACGTATTCCATTTAAGCATGATGGAGGCTACTGTGTTCTTGGGGACCTACAATGCTACTGACATTTTTTGGTACCCTTCCCCAGATCTGTGCCTCGACACAATCCTGTCTCGGAGCTCTACAGACAATTCCTTTGACCACAGGACTTGGTTTTTGCTATGACATGCACTGTCAACTGTGGGACCTTATATAGACAGGTGTTTGCCTTTCCAAATCATGTCCAATCAATTTACCACAGGTGGACTCCAATCAAATTGTAGAAACATCAAGGACAATCAATGGAAATATCATAGCAAAGGGTCTGAATACTTCTGTAAATAAGGTATGTTTTCATTTTTTTAGAAATATGCTAACACTAAAAACCAGTTTTCCCTTTATTATTATTATTATGTGGTAGTGTGTAGATTGATGAGAAAAAAAAATGTAATAAAGGCTGTAACGTTACAAAATGTGGAAAAGAGGAAGGGGTCTGAATACTTTCCAAATGTACTGTACTGATAGAAAATACACTGTTCTCAAATTCTTATTCAAACCTCCTTTTGGATTGGAACCAACTGTAAAAGTATAACTCTTTAGCACAACTTTAATGTTACCAGGTGAATGGGGGAAAAAACTGTACACTGAATAGAAAGTTATTACTGAACTGAAAGTAACAAAAAAATGGAGTTATATAATACGACAAAGTAAGTTTCGGAAGAACATGATGTACATTCTGAAGCTGGCAAACCTGTTAGAGAGAAAGGTATGCGCTGTCTGGAGAGCAACAGTTCACTGACTAAAAGCTTTGCAATTAAGTTGAGATAAAAGAGCAGGATTCCAGCAAAAGCAGTGTACTTATCTTTTTCAATTTCACATTCACGTAATGTGTGCAGGACTATACTTTCTCGAAGTCATATCGAGTGTTCACATTTGTACCTCACGTAGCCATGTGGAATGTCCACGTGCGGTACTCGCAAACCCATAATGAGTGAGCATATTTAGACATTTAGATGTCCTTGTTTGTTACTCTCAAATATGTTACGAGCAACAGTCATGCCTCTGGTCTTATTTTGTCTAGGCAACTTAGAAACAAAATATGCTTTGTAAAATGACATAAAACGTTTTAAACGATTAAGTTCATGATTTAGTAGTTTCAATATGCAGACCGCCTCGGCTCAGATTCAAGGTGGGTGATGTGTAGAAAGTACTGTCCTTTACTCTCTGGTCTTGTGACCATTTGAGCGGAACGAACCATGCCTCAAATATGACAGAATCAAGCCTTAAAACGTTAATTATCCTTGATTATATATGTCAAACACCCTTTACCTTGACAGCTTTAGCCTATATTTATGTAATTAAAAGTTATTCAAGTTGGGCTACATTTTCTGGCGCCTCCCTCGTGTGAGCACACACATTGACATGTAGGCTTTTTTTAATTATGTGGATAAATTCCAATGTCGGCTTCTGATCCAATTGTGATTGGAATAATTGTTTGATATTTTGATCGTGTGATTTCCTTAACTTGTCCATTTAGACAACTCAAATCTATATTCTTCTTGTCTGTCATTTAAAAAAACAATAGGACAAGCGTTAATGTCGAGCCCTGTGCAGGTTTATGTTTTAATATACAGTACCAGTCAAAAGTTATACACCTAAGGGTTTCTCTTTATTTTTACTATTTTCTACATTGTAGAATAATAGTTATGAAATCATGTAGCAACCAAAAAAAAAAAAGTGTTACACACATCAAAATATATGTTTTATATTTTAGATTCTTCAAAGTAGCCACCCTTTACCTTGACAGCTTTGCACACTCTTGGCATTCTCTCAACCAGCTTCACCTGGAATGCTTTTCCAACAGTCTTGAAGTAATTCCCACATATGCTGAGCACTTGTTGAAAAACAACTGATAGTCCCACTAAGCGCAAACCAGATGGGATGGCTTGTCGCTGCAGAATGCTGTGGTAGCCATGCTGGTTAAGTGTGCCTTGAATTGTAAATCCCAGACAGCGTCACCAGCAAAGTACCCCCACACCATCACACCACCACCTCCATGCTTCACGGTGGGAACCACACATGCGGAGATCATCCGTTCAACTACTCTGAGTCTCACAAAGACACTGTGGTTGGAACCAAAACTCTCATTTGGACACATTTCCACGGGTATAATGTCCATTGCTCGTGTTTCTTGGCCCAAGCAAGTATTTTCTTATTGGTGTCCTTTAGTACTGGTTTCTTTGCAGCAATTCTACCATGAAGGCCTGATTCACGCAGTCTCCTCTGAACAGTTGATGTGTCTCTTACTTGAACGCTGTGAAGCATTTATTTGGGCTGCAATTTCTGAGGCTGGTAACTAATGAACTTATCCTCTGCAGCAGAGGTAACTCTGGGTCTTCCTTTCCTGTGGCGGTCTGGTTTCTGCGACTGAAGAAACGTTCAAAGTTCTTGAAATGTTCCGTATTGACTGACCTTCATGGTCTTAAAGTAATGGACTGTCGTTTCTCTTTGAAATTTGAGCTGTTCTGGTCATAATATGGACTTGGTATTTTACCAAATAGGGCTATCTCCTGTATCCCACCCCTACCTTGTCACAACACAACTGATTGGCTCAAATGCATTAAAGAAAGAAATTCCACAAATTAACTTTTAACAAGGCACACCTGTTAATTGAAATGCATTCCAGGTGACTACTTCATGAAGACGGTTGAGAGAATGCCAAGAGTGTGCAAAGCTGTCATCAAGGCAAAGGGTGGAAACTAAGAACCTAAAAAATTAAACACCTTTTTTGGGTTACTACATGATTCCATATGTGTAATTTCATAGTTGACGTCTTGATTATTATTATACTATTTTTTTTTTTTTTTTTTTGAAAGTGTTCAAACGTTTGACTGGTACTGTATATTACGCTGTGTCACATCGATGGCATTAAAATGTAAACGAAAACTATAGTGTGGGGTCCGCACTGGCAGGTTGTTTATTGACATGAATCTTGTCCTGGGGGCAGAGCTGAGTGATTTCCACCAGCTGCAAAGTCCAAATTGGCTTTACATCGTTTGTGGCTGTGCCCGCAAGGGACTACCCTGTAGAGCTGCCTCCAGTACATGAGCCATCCCAATAAATGCCAACCTGCATCACACAGTGTACAAGAATGTGTCTTCATGTGAAGTGTTTTGATACAGTGCGCAGGTACATTTATTGATGAAGCGTTTAAAAGTGTCACATTGATTTTATTATTGATACCAAGTGCGTGGTGAACTCACAGCTCCTCGTTGTTGAGGACGTTGAGCAGATCATGGACCAGGCTGTCACAAGGCAGTGTCTGGTTCACTACGCTGGTAAACAGTCTCTTCCCATGCTGCAGTTTCCTCCATGGGGTCTCCAACAGGGAGTTACTCAAACCATAGATTCCTGCTGGAGCATACACATACAGCATTGCTAGAGAATAGAGGTTGCTCCAAACGTTCATGTTATCCCCCAAAACATGCACTCAGTCTCATAGTCAAAACCCATCCTGCATACATAAAGGTTTATCATTCAACAGCATGGCTTGTATGGTGCAATGATATAGAACAATAGTACAAGCAATTCCACATTAAGAAAAACAGACCTGGATTTAGACGGATGGGTTCGGCACTGCCCCTGTTTCCATAGTAACACACAGTGTCTTCTTTGGCCCTGCGTTGGACACAATGAGAGAGGGAATCAAGTTGTTGACCGATTAAAGTTGTTTAATTGTGAGGGTCATCCTAAATCAGCGGTTTCATGCCTGAACAATGCGTTTTAGTTTGCTATTTCCTAATTAAATGGAGCCGCTGCATTTGTAAAGGCATATTGAAATGCTAAATAAAACAATGGTAAATAGATTTAAAGTAAGAAAAAAAAAATAGTACTCTGATGCAAATCTTCCAGTCTTACTAGGCCCTTACACTGTTTAGCTCTCCGGTCCCCGGTACTGACTTAAAAGGAGATCCTACTTCCATTTGGCATCTCTGACATTATGGTCTTTTCAAATGCAGTACAGGAAACGGAATGCACCACAACCAAAACAAACAAAAAATGTGTTTAAAGTGAATCAATTGCATTGTCAGTTTCTGACAGCCATCAGTAGCATCATCAGTCAATGTGGAGACAGGTGCAACAATATCTCCTCGTCCCCTGGTGGAGAACGTCTGGCTATAATTTATCCAGACACCTATGGCTGTGATCTGTAGAGTCAGTGTCAAGGGTCAAAAGTCTGAAAACCATCAAGACTTTGATATAGGGGGGTCTCTATCCCTGAGGCAGGCTCCATCTATAGAGCTACACTCAGTGGTGTAAAGTACATAAGTAATACTTTAAAGAATTTTAATTTAACTATTTTCTGGGGTACCTGTACTTTACTATTTCAAATCAAACTGTCACATGCGCCAAATACAAGTAGGCCTTACCGTGAAATGCTTACTTACAAGCCCTTAACCAACAATGCAGTTCAAGAAATAGACTTAAGAAAATATTTACCAAATAAATAAAAAGAAAAAAAGGGGGGGGTGTCAATGTAAATAGTCTGGGTACCCATTTGATTAATTGTTCAGCAGTATTATGGCTTGGGGATAGAACCTGTTAAGGAGCCTTTTGGTCCTAGACTTTGTCGCTTCGGTATCGCTTGCCGTGTGGTAGCAGGGAGAGCAGTCATTGGCTTGGGTGGCTGGAATCTGACGATTTTTAGGGCCTTCCTCTGACACCGCCTAGTATATAGGTCCTGGATGGCAGGAAGCTTGGCCCCAGTGATGTACTGGGCCGTATGCACTACCCTCTGTAGCGTCTTACGGTCAGATGCCGAGCAGTTGCCATACCAGTCAGGATGCTCTCGATGGTGCAGCTGTAGAACTTTTTAAGGATCTAGGGACCCATGCCAAATCTTTTCAGTCTCCTGAGGGGGAAAAGGTGTTGTCGTGCTTCACTACTGTCTTGGTGGGTTTGGACCATGATAGTTGGTTTGTGATGTGGACGCCAAGGAACTTTACCCTCGACCAGCTCCACTACAGCCCCGTTGATGTTAATGGGGGCCTGTTCGGCCCACCTTTTCCTGTAGTCAACGATCAGCTCTTTTGTCTTGATCACGTTGAGGGGAGAGGTTGTTGTCCTGGCACCACACTGCCAGGTCTCTGACCTCCTTCCTATAGGCTGTCTCATCGTTGTCGGTAACCAGGCCTACCACTGTTGTGTCAGCAAACTTAATGATGGTGTTGGAGTTGTGTTTGGCCCCGCAGTCATGGTAGAACAGGGAATACAGGAGGGGACTAAGCACGCACTCCGAGGGGCACAAGTGTTGAGGATCAGCATGGCAAATGTATTATTGCCTACCCTTACCACCTGGGGGCGGCCCATCAGGAAGTCCAGGATCCAGTTGCAGAGGGAGGTGATCCAGTTGTAGCGGGAGATGTTTAGTCCCTGGGTCCTTAGCTTAGTGATGAGCTTCATGGGCACTATGGTGTTGAATGCTGAGCTGTAGTCAATGAACAGCATTCTCACATAGGTGTTCCTTTTGTCCAGGTGGGAAAGGGCGATTGAGATTGCATCATCTGTGGATCTGTTGGGGCAGTATGCAAATTGGAGTGGGTCTCGGGTATCCGGGATGATGCTGTGAGCCATGACCAGCCTTTCAAACTCACCGAATTGAGTGCTACGAGGTGGTAATAATTTACGCAGGTTACCTTCGCTTCCTTGGGGACCGAGACTATGGTGGTCTGCTTGAAACACAGGTAGGTTTTACAGACTCGGTCAGAGAGAGGTTGAAAATGTCAGTGAAGACACTTGCCAGTTGGTCCACGCATGCTTCGAGTACACATCCTGGTAATCTGTCTGGCCCCTCGGCTTTGTGTATGTGGACCTGTTTTAAAGGTCTTGCTCACATCGGCTATGGAGAGCGTGATCACACAGTTGTCCGGAACAGCTGGTGCTCTCAAGCTCGCTTCAGTGTTGCTTTCCATGAAGCGAGCATACAAGGCATTTAGCTTGTCTGGTAGGCTTGCATCACTAGGCAGCTCGCGGCTGGGTCTCCCTTTGTAGTCCGTAATCGTTTTCAAGCTCTGCCACATCCGACAACCGTCAGAGCCGGTGTAGTAGGATTAAATCTTAATCCTGTATTGACGCTTTGCTTGTTTGATGGTTCATCTGTGGGCATAGCGGGATTTCTTGTAAGAGTCCAGATTAGTATCCCGCTACTTGAAAGCAGCAGCTCTAGCCTTTAGCTCGATGCGGATGTTGCCTGTAATCCATGGCTTCTGGTTGGGATATGTATGTCGTCGATGCACCTATTGAAGAAGATGATGACTGAGGTGGTATATTCCTCAATGCCATTGGAGGAATCAGAGAAAATATTCCTGTTTGTGCTAGCAAAACAGTCCTTTAGCGTAGCATCCGCATCATCTGACCACTTCCATAGTGAGCGAGTCACTGGTACTTCCTGCTTTAGTTTTTGCTTGTAAAGCAGGAATCAGGAGGATAGAATTATGGTCAGATTTGCCAAATGGAGGGCGATTGAGAACTTTGTATGCATCTCTGTGTGGCGAAAAGGTGTTCTAGAGTTTTTTCCCTCTGGTTGCACATGTGACATGCTGGAAGAAATGAGGTAAAACGGATTTAAGTTTGCCTGCATTAAAGTCCCCGGCCACTAGGAGCGCCGCTTCTAGTTGAGTGTGGTCTTAGTGCCAGCATCGATTTGTGGTGGTAAAAGGACAACTACGAATAATACAGATAAGAACCCTTGGTAGATGGTATGTTCTACAGCTTATCCTAAGGTACTCTACCTAAGGCGAGCAATACCTCGAGACTTCTTTAACATTAGACATCGCACACCAGCTGTTATTGACAAATAGACACACTCCCCCGCCACTCGTCTTACCAGAAGTAGGTTCTCCGTCCTGCCGATGCATGAAAAATCCCGCCAGCTCTAAATTATCCGTGCCCATCCAAGAAGGCTCAAGGTCATTGGCCACAGATAAAATGTCAAATCACACTATATGTAGTCACTTTGATTGGACTGATCATGTCAACATCATACTTTCAAAATCTTAGCTATCAGTCATCATGAATCAAGCCGACAATCTACTGGCAAATCCTTTTCAATCCTTGTCATATGAAGAGAAATAATGAAGAGACATTATAGATAAAACGTGTCGATACCCATCGGCCATAAACATTAACAATAAACATTCAACAATGAGTGGTTTGGAAGGAAGTGAGGACAGCACAACAAGGAGAGTCCAACAATGTCTTGTATGCTGCTGCATAAATGTAATATGCCAGGGAGATATGTATGCTGTAGCAAGCTGTTCATAGCCCATCTGCCTCACCCTAATAATTCGGTCCATTTACCCCTCTTAATTTCGCCAACTGTTCTGACTTGGTGGTGCACGTGCACATGTAGCCTATTTTAGAGAAATGTAATCATCAAAAATTGTAAGAGCTTTCATTGTCTGCTTATATGGCCCTGTTATTTATCCTATGGTTCTGACTTGGTGTACAGGGAAAATACTGTAAGAACGGCTTATGTTCTGAATTCTGTTGCTGTACATTTCAAAAGTGCTTTACAAATAGTTATATTGACAACGTCCTTAATCTAAATGACGATTGCCTCTTATACGCTCGTCTTTCCCTTATGCCATAGTGTGTACATCTCAATTCTCAGAAGAAACCACATTTGTTTAAACAAGTCAGCCATATCAGCTATGTATCTTAAAAAGGCAGTAAATGAGGCTGAATGAACTGTTTCGCTGCCAGACAAGGCTCTGCTGATAGCCAGGTGTAGCAGTTCAAGGTGTTGGGACTGCAGTTTGTGGGCACCGTTTGTCACCTTTAGAGTGCAATTAATGTATTGTGGCTTTGCTGGCATGCATCTTTTTTTGCCACACCAAGATTTACATGCTAAAATCGCCCCACTGACTACATTGCTAAAGAAAATAAATGTACTCTTAACATTTTCCCTGACACCCAAAAGTACATTTGAATGCTTAGCAGGACAGGAAAATTGTCCAATTCACAAACTTATCAAGATAACATCTCTGGTCATCCCTATTGCCTCTGATCTGGCAGACTCACTAAACACAAAATTGCTTTGTTTGTAAATTATGTCTGACTGTTGAAGTGTGCCCCTGGCTATCCGTAAACTTAAAAAAAAAAAGAAAATCTTGCCATCTGGGCTGCTTAATAATAAGGAATTTGAAGTGATTTATACGATTGGTATATTGAAAACCAAATACTTTTGCACTTTTACTCAAATAGTATTTTACTGGGTGACTGTCACTTTTGTCATTTTCTTTTAAGGCATTCTTACTTTTACTCAAGTGTGACGACAATTGGGTACTTTACACCACTGGCTACACTATAGATACTAAAGTAAGTGGACAGCCCTTCAAATTAGTGGATTCAGCTATTTCAGCCACACTCGTTGCAGACAGGTATATAAAAATTGAGAACACAAGCATGCAATAGACAAACATTGGCAGTAGAATGGCCTTACTGAAGAGCTCAGCGACTTTCAATGTGGCACTCTCGTAGGATGCCACCTTTCCAACAAGTCAGTTCGCAAGTTTCTGCCCGACAAGAGCTGCCCCGGTCATCGAACTGCTGTTATTGTGAAGTGGAAACGTCTAGGAGCAACAACGGCTCAGACGCGAAGTGGTAAGCCACAAGCTCACAGAACAGGACCCCAGAGTGCTGAAGCATGTATAAATCGTCTGTCCTCGGTTGCAACACTCACTACTGAGTTCGAAACTACCTCTGGAAGCAACGTCAGCACAAGAAGGGTTGGTCGGGAGCTTCATGAAATGGGTTTCCATGGCTGAGCAGCCGCACACAAGCCTAAGATCATCATGCACAATGCCTAGCGTCGGCTGGAGTGGTATAAAGCTCACTGCCATTGGACTCTGGAGCTGTGGAAACGCATTCTCTGGAATTATTAATCATGTTTCACCATCTGGCAGTCGAATGGACGAATCTGGGTTTGCTGGATGCCACGAGAACACTACCTGCCCCCAATGCATCGTGCCAACTGTAAATAATAAATAATGGTCTGGGGCTGTTTTTTTATGGTCCGTGGTAGGCCCCTTACTTCCAGTGACTGGCCTGTACAGAGCCCTGACCTCAACCCCCATTGAACACCTTTGGGAATTGGAATGCTGACTGTGAGCCAGGCCTAATCGCCCAACATCAGTGCCCGGTCACACTAATGCTCGTGGCTATATGGAAGCAAGTCTCCGGAGCAATGTTCCAACATCTAGTGGAAAGCCTTACCAGAAGCGTGGATGCTGTTATAGCAGCAAGGGGGAGACCAACTCCATATTAATGCCCATGATTTTGGAATGAGATGAGCAAGTGTCCTTATACTTTTGGTCATGTAGTGTATAAGAGAGAAGATTACTTTCCTGTCGTGAGATTGAGACTCGTTTGATAATAACATCTGCAAATAGCCGCAGACAGAGGGACTGACAGAATCAATTTTGTGTGACATAAGGGGTTCCGCTGTCCACTAAATGTTTATCTCTTACAATTAATTACAAGCCAATTTGCCTGTCTGCTGTCCGAGATAGTACATTTGTTTATGCCACAGTAAGCAATTAAGCTGGGAAAAGAGTAGGCAAAGGTTCTGTTGGTGTTACCGTTTCTCATACGTGTAAATGTCCTTGGGCAGAGGAATTTAAGTAGGCCAGTGTGTTAGTAAAAACACTGTGGGAAAATGACAATATGAATGCAATTTCATTAACATTACACCATCTTCAAAACAAACCAAAGAATATCAAAACCCCATGGCTTGATGGCATACCAGTAGAGGTATATCAAGCCGTTTTTTATTTTTATATACCCGAAGCTCCATTGCTACCTTGTTTTACCTACTCCTATAGAAATGGTAGTCTGTCAGGTACTCAGCAGGAAGGTCTGATATCACTATTATTAAAACAAGACCCAGATGGCAAATATAAAGATCCAGTCTAAAAAACTGAAGGCCTCTTACACATCAATGTTGCGATGCAAAATGCATAGCAAAAAAATGCATAGAATTAAAAAGGTTTTACCAGCTATTGTTCATCCTGATCAGACAGGTTTTTACATGAACGATACATTGGACATAATTTACGACAACAACTAATCGAAATAATAGTACACCATGAAACATCTAAGAAGCAAAGTCTTGTATTTATAGCGGATTTTGAAAAGGCCTTTGATAAAGTAAGACTGGATTTTATTTATAAATACCAGGATCTTTTCAATTTCGGTGATACTCTAATAAAATGGGTAAAGGTAACATAACAACCCCAGGTGTAAAATAGTAAATAGTGGCTACTTCTCAGAGTTTTGGATTGTCAAGAGGAGTTCAAGGGTGTCCGCTGTCACCATATCTATTCGTTATGGCCATGGAAATGCTAGCTATTAAAATCAGATCAAATAACAACATGAGGATTAGAAATCCAAGGCTTAAAAAAAGAAAAAAGGTGTCCATGTATGCGGATGACTCAAGTTTTATATTAAGTCCGCAAACTAGACCACTGCAATGTTTAATTGAAGATCTAGATAACTTTTCTGGACAAAAACCTAATTATGATTAGTGTAGAATATTACGTATTGATCTTTAAAAAAATACAACTTTTACATTACCCTCTAGTTTACCTTTAAAATGGTCTGATGGTGAAGTTGACATACTTGGTATTCATATCACAAAATATATAAATCAGCTCTCCTAAAAAAATATTTAGCTTTATGTGGGACGCTAAACCAGAAAAAAACAGAGTGCCTATATAATGAATTGGGTGGGTTGAGATTAAATATAAAAGCACAAACCGCTCTAAAAGCTTCACTTATTAAAAAGTTTTACTTGAACCTTAAATGGTTCTCAAGTAGATTACTAAGAAAAGCTCATCCATTATTTAAAAATAGCCTTTTTGCCTTTTGTGCAGATTGCCATGTCTCATTTTCGATTAATTGAAAATGATGCTTCTTTGAAAAATGCATTGCAGAGCTGGCTACAATTTCAATTTCATCCCCCTGAAAAGATAGAACAAATATTACAACAAACATTAAGGCTGAACTCAAATGTATTACCTGTATTTATGGTTATTTTGTTTGTAAATCATATTGTATATTGGAATGGTAGAGTTGTCTTTCATTGAGTTATCAGAATTGTACGGGAAGGTCCGCTCAATCCAAGAGTACAAACAATTGATTACAGCATTACCCCAAAAATGGAGGAGGTGGCAGCGGGAGGAGGCAGGGAACTGGTCTGTCTGCCCAATATAAAGTTGGAGGTGGAATAAAATAGCATAAATAGGAAAGTATACCAGGTTCATTTGAGGACCAGGAGGATATTGACAGCTGTGCCATACAGATGGCAAAATAGTTGGAAAGAGATTTTTGATGTACTGTATGAGTTGATACAGTTGAAGTTGGAGGTAAACATACACTTATATTGGAGACATTCAAATTTGTTTTTAAACCACGCCACAAATTTCTTGTTAACCAACTATAGTTTTGGCAAGTCAGGTAGGACATCTACTTTGTGCGTGACAAGTAATTTTTCCAAAAATTGTTTACAGACAGATTATTTCACTGTATCACAATTCCAGTGGGTCAGAAGTTTACATACACTAAGTTGACTGTGCCTTTTAACAGCTTGGAAAATTCCAGAAAATTATGTCATGGCTTTAGAAGCATCTGATATGCTAATTGACATAATTTGAGTCTATTGGAGGTGTACCTGTGGATGCATTTCAAGGCCTACCTTCAAACTCAGTGCCTCTTCGCTTGACATCATGGGAAAATCAAAAGAAATCAGCCAAGACTCAGAAAAAATAAAATGTTGACCTCCACTAGTCTGGTTCATCCTTGGGAGCAATTTTCAAATGCCTGAAGGTACCATGTTCATCTGTACAAACAATAGCTTGCAAGTATAAACACCATGGGACCACGCAGCCATCATACCGCTCAGGAAGGAGATGCATTCTGTCTCCTAGAGATGAACGCACTTTGGTGCGAAAAGTGAAAATCAATCCCAGAACAACAGCAAAGGACCTTGTGAAGATGCTGAAGGAAACAGGTACTAAAGTATCTATATCCACAGTAAAACAAGTCCTATATTGACATAACCTGAAAGGCCGCTCAGCAAGGAAGAAGCCACTGCTCCAAAACCGCCATAAAAAAGCCAGACTACGGTTTGTAACTGCACATGGGGACAAAGATCGTACTTTGAGAAATTTTATCCCTGATGTCCTTACACAGCTCTCTGGTCTTGGCCATTGTGGAGAGGTTGGAGTCTGTTTGATTGAGTGTGTGGACAGGTGTCTTTTATACAGGTAACGAGTTCAAACAGTTGCAGTTAATACAGGTAATGAGTGGAGAACAGGAGGGCTTCTTAAAGAAAAACTAACAGGTCTGTGATAGCTGGAATTCTTACTGGTTGGTAGGTGATCAAATACTTGTCATGCAATAAAATGCAAATTAATTACTTAAAAATCATTCTGTGATTTTCTGGATTTTTGTTTTAGATTCCGTATCTCACAGTTGAAGCGTACCTATGATAAAAATTACAGACATCTACATGCTTTGTAAGTAGGAAAACCTGCAAAATCGGCAGTGTATCAAATACTTGTTCTCCCCACTGTACATGGACACAGATAAATAGTGCCATACATGCACTCAAACATATTCAGTTGGCCTTGCTGTTATGATTTTTGTTGTCCTTGACATCTTTGTTGTTTTCTGTTTCCCTTTGTTAATTTGGTGGTTCGTTGTGCATTGTGTGTGCGTGGGGGGGGGGGGGGGGGGTCTTGGGGGTGGGAATGGATATATATATTTTTAAATGTCAATGTTCTTGGGGGGGGGGTTCTCAGATGGTTGAGGGGAGATCTTTGGGAACTGTGGGGGGGGGGTATCTTGCAGGGCTGGCGGTTGAGAGCTTGGGCCGGAGGCTGGTGGATCGCTGGTTCGGGTACCTGTTTTTGACCTTGTGGGAGATCTGTCAACGTGCCCTTGAGCAGGGTGTTGACCCTGGTTGCTTCTGTGTGTCGCTCTGGATGGGAGTCTGTTAGATGACTAATGTGATGTAGTTGTTGAGCGGCTTCACTGCAAGTATATTGCATGCTTTAAACATTCAATAAAAAAAGAATAATATCAATGTCTCGATGATTAAAGCCAAACAATATATTAAACTTTCTGCAACCTAACTGCTGGTAACTATAGTAATGACATAAATCACCATCTTTTTGCTTTTGTTCATGTCAATGCCTTGTAGCTTCCTTCCATGGGTACAATATTTTCAGCTTCACTGCCTTAAGTTGACTCTGGTTTGATGTCCTGCTCCTAAATTGTATGTAAAACTGCAACCCTGCAGAAAGGTGGCCAGATGGTGCTATGGGCTCATTGGGCTGGGAAGAGATGGAGCTATGTAGATTACTCTCAGTGCCAACCCAGACAAAGATTTGGGCTGAGATGAGGAGCCACAGGAGTTGGCTGCTAGCATTGGACAGCGTTAACTACCAACAGGAAGAGAAAGTTCTGTGAAGCTTTAGAAACAGCACTTTGAAGATCTAGCTCCCAGAATGATAATCACTATATGCAGCAGGATAGTAGATGTTTATAAATGAAATGCAGTCTATTATTCTGAAGCTTTTAAGCAGTGCCTTATTTTGCTCCTTGCTGCTGTGCTGAGCGGCCTCAGGTTTGTTAATATTGGGCTGATGAACATTGAGAAACATCAGTGGGATTGGGAGGTATCGTTGCGAGTCCGAGGGTAAACAACAATTTCTCTGATGTAGTTTTGCATTTCACTATCAGTTAGATGCCCAAGTTGAGCAACAAAGTTAAAACGACTTAGACAGCAGCTCTAATCCCAACAGAAAGACCACCCATAACAACATCTGACCATCACGTCATAAAGTTCCTCTGTGAACAAAGAAAAGCCTGTCAACTTCAGCTGAGCAGAAAGGGCCAGGGTCTTTAAAACAATGGAAATGTCTCAGGTCAACTCAAATAGCAAGTATAAAAGTCAACATTCTCAATTTAATTACGTCTTGGTAAATTAGACAGTAGTAGGTGAACAGTGAAGAGCAGATTTCTTTGAATACTGCCAATTTCCAAATATAACACCAAACAAACATTTTCAGAAGCAAAATGAACTATTACTACTTTTGTAAGACATCGGACTTTACTCATGGGCACTGAAGTGCCATTCAATGCTCTAGACCAGGTATTCCCAAACTAGGGTACACGGACACATTTTCAAACAGTCCATTTATATTTTCCAACGGGGCTAAACATTTGGGTGAGTTGTTTTTCCTCGCCTGGAGTAGCCTCGCTTCACTGCCAAAAATAAAATTAATCCATCTAGTGTTAAGCGAAATAACACCACAATGTCAAATAATTAACATCCAATCACATGAACCGTTACTCTCTCGAGGGAAACCTTCACTCTTGCGTAGACATTTTGAAACGAAACATGATAATTTGAATAATAAGCCACAGGACTTTGAGCGAGAATAAAGACTACTTTTGAGTAGTAAGACATGTATAAAAGCTACAGATACCATTAATAAGAAGGGGCTAGAAACATCTTTTATGGTGAGCTACCGAGTGGCTAGGACAGGCAAGCCCCATACTATTGTGGAGGACTTAATTATTCCTGCTGCCGCAGATTTGGCTGGGACAATGCTGGGGGGAAAGGCCAAAAAAAACTATACCCGACAATGCCTCCATCAAACAACACTGTTTCACAACGCATCAGTGACATGGCAGGAGATGTTTTGAAACAATTACTGCTTCAAGTACAAGCCAGTGAATTCTATGCGTTACAGCTGGATGAGTCAGACGTGGCAGGCCTGCCACAGCTCCTGGTATATGTCCGTTACGTTTATGGGGGGAAAACTAAGGAAGATATCCTCTTCTGAAAACCAGGACAACATGAGAGGATATTTTTAAGTACTGGACAGCTTTGTGACATCAAATGGACTTTGGTGGTCAAGATGTGTTAGTATCTGTACTGATGGCGCAAAAGTCATGACAGGGAGACATAATGGAGTGATAACGCGCGTGTAAGCAGTTGCTCTTGACGCCACTTGGGTACACTGCAGCATCCACCGAGAGGCTCTTGCTGCCAAGGGAATGCCTGACAGCTTGAAACACGTTTTGGACACTACAGTGAAAATGGTTCACCTTGTTAAAACAAGGCCCCTAAACTCTCATGTATTTTCTGCACTATGCAATGATATAGGCAGCGACCATGTAACGCGTTTGCAACATACATGAGTGCGCTGGTTGACAAGTTATTTTTAATTGAGAGACGAGTTTAAAGTTTTCTTTACTGACCACAATTTTCACTTGTCTGACCGCTTGCATGATGACGAGTTTCTCACACAACTGGCCTGTTTTTTCTCACATGAATGATCTGAATCTAGGATTACAGGGAATCTCCACAACTATATTCAATGTACAGGACAAAATTGAGGCTATGATTAAGTAGTTGGAGCTCTTCTCTGTCTGCATGAACAAGGACAACCCACAGCTCTTTCCATCATTGTATGATTTGTGTGCAAATGAACTCAAGCTTACGGACAATGTCAAATGTGATATAGCGAAGCACCTGAGTGAGCTGGGTGCGCAATTACTTTCCCGAAACAGATGACACAAACAACTGGATTCGTTATCCCTTTCATGCCCTGCCTCCAGTCCACTTACTGATATCTGAACAAGAGAGCCTCATCAAAATTGTAACAAGCGGTTCTGTGAAAATTGAATTTAAATCAGAAGCCACTGCCAGATTTCTGGATTGGGCTGCGCTCAGAGTATCCTTCCAAGACAAATCACACTGTTAAGACACTGATGCCCTTTGCAACCACATACCTATGTGAGAGTGGATTCTTGGCCCTCTCTAGCATGAAAACTAAATACAGGCAATGACTGTGTGGAAAATTATTTAAGACGGAGACTCTCTCCAATTCATTAACCTGTGGTGAGTTATTCACAATTTTTGACAAACAAATAAGGTTTTATATGTAAGATGGTAAAATAAAGAGCAAAAATTTATTATTATTTGTGCTCTGGTCCTATAAGAGCTCTGTCACTTCCTACGAGCCGGGTTGTGACAAAAACTCACACTCATTCTTATGTTTAATAAATGTATCGTATAGTGGGTGTGTGTGGCAGGCTTATTACAATGATAGCAAAAAACAACATTTGAGAGTGCACTGACCCTGGTGCTAGAGGGGGTACGCAGCTGGAGGTTGAATGTTTAAAGGGGTACGGGACAATAAAACGTTTGGGAACCACTGAGCTAGACAGAGAGATCAGCCCAGGGACTAAAGGCCTACTGCTACAACTGCCTGTCTCTGGTTGTGATTGTTGTTGTTGTTGTAGCAGCTGGGTCAAGCATACTGGTTTTGGGGGGAGACAAAGAGAATATGCATTACTGTTACTCATCAAAATGAAATAAACCATACACCATGGAAACCAGTTGAGGAATGCTGCTCCGATCTACTGCTGCTTCCCTTTAAAAAAAAGGAAAAACAAAAGCCTGCCAAAAGCTACACCACATTTGCAGACCACGCAAACAGCCCACTTTCTAAAAAGTGGGTGAGAATGTATACTTTAAACATATAAGTTCTGCTGGGTATCAGGAAGGCTCAGTGAGGCTGGATGTTTTTGAGATGACAGTTGACAGATTAAAAACAGAATATTCTACCACCACACAGACTTGAATGAATAAATATGGACACAAGATTGGATCAAAGTCGAAAGAAGCACAGGAAAAGTAAGATGGCTTGGTGTATGACAACACCGAGTGCTGCTTGGCTGCCATTGATAACATAAAATTGAGGGCATTTGCGATTAAAATTGAGAGATGATTGATTTGAACACCTTCCTAATATTGAGTTACATCCCTTATGCTCTCAGAACAGCCTCAAATTTGTCGTTGTATGGAATGCTGGCCAAAGTTGACTTCAATAATTCCCACAGTTGTGTCCAGTTGGCTGATGTCCTTTGGGTGGCGAACCATTCTTGATACACACTGGAAACTGTTGAGCATGAAATACCCAGCAGCATTGCAGCTCTTGACATGCTCAAACCGGTGTGCCTGGCATCTACTACCATACCCCATTCAAAAGTCACAAAAATATTGTGTCTTGCCCATTCACCCACTGAATGGCACAAATACACAATCCATGTCTCAATTGTCAAAAATGTCTCAAGTCTTCAAAAACATTAATGAACCCGTCTTCCACTTAATCTACACTGATTGAAGTGGATTTAACAAGTGACATCAATAAGGGATCATAGCTTCACCTGGTCAGTCGATGTCATGGAAAGAGCAGGTGTTCCTATTGTTTTGTACACTCAGTGCACATCATTAGCTCCGACCAAGGCAAGGCTCAGTCAGAGGGGAAACGTATGCATGCAAATTCGTCAACTGGATTGAAAGTATTCAAACCCATCGAAAGAGCTATCGATTATTAATAAAAGCAATGCTGGTTTAACAAGCAACGTAATTAAGGGAAGGCATAAGATAAATCATGCCAAACTTGAAGTCGAGAAATGTAGAGTTCTATTTAGTTGGATGAGTAACATACAAATTATACACTTTTTCTATTACTGCATCCTCAATTATGGGTGAATTATGGGTGAAGATAATTTTCTTTTTTTGAATTTTACCCCCTTTTCTCCCCAATTTCGTGGTATCCAATTGTTGTAGTAGCTACTATCTTGTCTCATCGCTACAACTCCCGTACGGGCTCGGGAGAGACGAAGGTTGAAAGTCATGCGTCCTCCGATACACAACCAACTAAGCCGCTGCTTCTTTAACACAGCGCACATCCAACCCGGAAGCCAGCCGCACCAATGCGCCGGAGGAAACACCGTGCACCTGGCCACCTTGGTTAGCGTACACTGCGCCCAGCCCGCCACAGGAGTCGCTGGTGCGCGATGAGACAAGGACACCCCTACCGACCAAGCCCTCCCTAACCCGGGCGACGCTAGGCCAATTGTGCGTCGCCCCACGGACCTCCCGGTCGCGGCCGGTTACGACAGAGCCTGGGCGCGAACCCAGGGACTCTGATGGCACAGCTGGCGCTGCAGTACAGCGCCCTTAACCACTGCGCCACCCGGGAGGCCCCCTTGAAGATAATTTTCATGACCAACAGTTTGGGGTCATGAACAGTTTTTTTTTTGGGGGGGGGGGGGGCGACGACAAACATCTGACTGAAAACGGGATGGCCGAGGCATTTCTGTGGTTGAGTCCTTTGCGATACCATGGAGTCTTACAACGTGATGAAACTTACAACACCTTGCTTGCTGAAACAAGCAAGGTGTAGTAGCAAACAATGAATAAAATGGGCTTGGAACCCCTAACCCTGGCAATTTGACTGGTAAACTCATTGGTACACTCACAATGGATGCCTGGTATTGTGGACAAATTAGAAAAATAAAAGTAATACTTTCCAATGCGTGAGCTAAAAGAGGCGTGCCGTGAGAGGAGTGTCAAATGTGTGTGTTCTAAAGACCAATGCGTGAGCTAAAAGAGGCGTGCCGTGAGAGGAGTGTCACATGCGTGTGTTCTAAAGACCAATGTGTGAGAGTTTGCAGCTCTGCTTTCAGTCGTAACATTTCTCCCTCCAGTCACAACCCATATTGGATGGGTACATTTCCTGGTTTGCTCACAACGGCCACCAGTTCACCCATTATGCCATCATTGACTCGACTGGGAACGCCAGTTCTACATGCAGTCAGGAGCGGAGAAAAGGTGAAAATGTTCAAAAACATTAAAATAAAAAAAGTGCTTTTCGAACGGTTATTACAGAGACTAAGGTCATTTGGCAGGCCAATTACAGTCATCCAAAAGTCTGTGACCATCACAGCCCTAATATACAGTAACGGACAAAATAAAGTAAAACACCAACATAGTGTCTTAATAGGGCGTGTGATATAAAAATGACATACTTACCTCATTTGTTTGATATTAATACTTAAAGGAGCACAGGGGGTTTGAGACCCCTCTTTCAAAGTCACAGATCTCTTCTTCTTGCCATGGCGGCTGAAGTAATGGGCCACTGGGCATTTTTATACATGGTCAGAATTTCCTCACCGATTTGTTTTAACACGTCACTATTGGTATCCCTCATTTGCTCAAGTGTTTATTTTGCTTTATTTTGGCAGTTGCCTGTACATTATACAACAGGAAGGAATACAGAGGATGTTTAAAATGGCCTCCACACATCTTGTCCCACATCACCATCGTATCATAAATCATCACGTTGGTTAAGGATGACAAATCCACTAATTGTAATATAGGGCCTCCTCTGTATCCACGAGACAAGACGTAATTATCGATTCGGAAACAGAGCAGCCGCAGACAGCATTTCCTCTGGGTTATCTCTAACGAACACGCATGACTGTTGTTTCACTGTGCAGAGAGGGAAAACTAATAGCTCTATAATGAGCCTGTTTATAAAAAAAAAAGGTCTACAACCAAATACATTACAGTCACAGCAGCTGCCATCCAATGTCTGTTTTTATTATGCCGTTGCGTACCGCAGGGTCCTATCTGTCAGCATCCATACATCTTGTAGTGAGTCGACAGGGAGCCCCATGGGTCCAGGCAGACAGAGAGGGATGGAGTGATTTCAGAACCAGATGATTGGCCAGGCCAGAGCATACATCAAAGAAACACATATTACTTGTTGCTCTCTCTCAGCTGACATCTCACGGTGTGTGTGTGTGTGTGTGTGTGTGTACACACACATTTCTGGTGGCAGTGAGGTCTCCTTTCGTTAAGTCTCTTGCCGCAGGGGTGGCAGCAGCAGGAGCCATACAACACGTACATAATTCCAGGTCTTAATGAGGCCATTCGCATTCCTGAAAGGCTCTGCTGTTAACACACAACAGAACACAACCCACGGAGATCTCTACCTGCTATAATACACACAATGTAGAGAGAGGGGAGAGAAGCTTGTAGGTGGGGAGAAAGAACAGTACCTGGAAACAACGGAAGAGGAGGAGGATTAAAACAAGAGATCTGCTCACACACTGTGCCGATCCTGCTCTAGGCCACATCAGCAGGATATATTGATCAGGACCCCTCGATCCACAGGGAAAACCCTGCTTCCCCTGGCAGGAAGTGGGAAAAGTTGTTCATGAACCGCCTGACTTCCAAAATGAGACCTGAAACCCTGTTGCCATGCCGATGGCATGTCTATCGAGACCCCTTCATGACAGCGGTCTTAGTTTCAGAGGGACGCACTTTAATCTTTGCTCTCCAGTCCACATCGCAAGGCCATCAAATTAAATGACACTGTCTGCTGCAGAGAGTAAGAGAAAACAGAAAGAGAGGGGTAAAAGTTCCCTACATTAAATATTGTCTGGGTTCCCTTCGTCAAATCATTCGTAGAGTTTTTGACATGCCCTCACAAGCCTGACTGGTAAAGGGAAAAAAATGTACAGGTGTTCTCAGAATTCTTATGACGGTTTCTTCAATTCAAGGTTTCTTTTGTGTTTGGAGAGAGACAGGGACAGAGAGAGAACAGGTGGCTGTAGCTCATGCCTCTGATGGACCCTGGAGAGAAGGCACCATCATCCCTGATTCATCATCAGCCAGTCCAACAAGAGATGGGAACAGAGAGAACACATGGTAACAGACACTTATGCCCAAGGTCAAATCGACCCATAGCCCTAGGGTCTGAAAAGGAATATGCAATATAGAAATAGCTAAACCTTAAAGGCTTGGTAGAAAATCCTCTGAGAACTACATGTGCCTTGGACTAGGGGTTGATTTGCAACCTGGTGGGCATGTCTTGAATGTACCTTAGGAAATGAAAGAGTTGAGGCAGCATTGTCTGCCAGAACTCTATAAAAACTAGAAGATAGTAATTAAAGAAGTTGACGTGGTAGTAACAGCATTAGTAATGATAGAAGTTGTAAAAGGGAATGGGGGAGACTGAAAAGATTTGGCATGGGTCCCCAGATCCTCAAAAGGTTCAACAGCTGCACCATCCAGAGCATCCTGACTGGTTGCATTACTGCCTGGTATGGCAATTGCTCAGCCTCTGACCGCAAGGCACTACAGAGGGTAGTGTGTATGGCCCAGTACCTCACTGGGGCCAAGCTTCCTGCCATCCAGGACCTCAATACCAGGTGGTGTCAGAGGAATGCCCTAAAAATTGTCAAAGACTCCAGCCAACCGAGTCACTGTTCTCTCTGCTGCCGCACGGCAAGCGGTACCGGAGCGCCAAGTCTAGGTCCAAGACGCTTCTAAACAGCTTCTTCCCCCAAGCCAAAAGACTCCTGAACATCTAATCAAATGTCTACCCAGACTATTTGCAGTGCCCGCCACCTTTTACGCCGCTGTTACTCTGTTATTATCTATGCATAGTCACTTTAATAAATCTACCTATATGCACATATTACCTCAATTACCTTGACTTACCGGTGCCCCCTGTATATAGTCTCGCGATTGTTATTTTACTGCTGCTCTTTAACTACTTGTTACTTTAATTTCTTACTCTTACTCATATTTTTTTGTTTGTTTTGCAACTTGATTGAAGTCCAGCTATGGTAAATTCAATTGATTGGACATGATTTGGAAAGGCACACATCTGTCTATATTAGTACCACAGTTGACAGTGCATGTCAGAGCAAAATCCAAGCCATGAGGTCGAAGGAATTATCCGTAGAGCTGCAAGGCCGGATTGTGTCGAGGCACAGATTATGGGGAAGGATACCAACAAATTACTGCAGTATTGAAGGTCCAAGAACACAGTGGCCTCCATCATCCTTAAATGGAAGAAGTTTGGAACCACCAAGGCTCTTCTTAGAGATGGCCTCCCAACCAAACTGAGCAATTGGGGGAGAAGGGCCTTGGTCAGGGAGGTGAACCCGAACCTGATGGTCACTCTGACAGAGCTCTACAGTTCCTCTGTGGAGATGGGAGAACCTTCCAGAAGAACAACCATCTCTGCAGCACTCCACCAATCAGGTCTTTATGGTAGAGTGGCCAGACGGAAGCCACTCCTCAGTAAAAGGCACATGACAGCCCGCTTGTAACTAAAGGACTCCGACCATGAGAAACAAGATTCTCTGGTCTGATGAAACCAAGATTGAGGAAACATGGCACCATCCCTACGGTGAACCATGGTGGTGGCAGCATCATGCTGCGGGGATGTTTTTCAGCGGCAGGGACTGGGAGACCAGTCAGGATTGAGGGAAAGATTAATGGAGAAAAGTACACAGAGATTACTTGATGAAAACCTGCTCCAGAGCGCTCAGGACCTCAGACTGGAGCGAAGGTTCACCTTCCAACAGGACAATGACCCGTGCAGGAGTGGCTTCGGGACAAGTCTGCGTGAACAAGCCGGACTTGAACCCGATCAAACATCTCTGGAGAGACCTGAAAATAGCTGTGCAGTGACATTCCCCATCCAACCTGACAGAGAGGATCTGCAGAGGAATGGGAGAAACTCCCCAAACACAGGTGTGCCAAGATTGTAGTGTCATACCCAAGAAGACATGAGGCTTTAAAATCACTGCCAAAGGTGTTTCCACAAAGTACTGCGTAAAAGGGCCTGAAGGACTGTAAAATTGATTTCACTTTATTTAAAATTTGAAAAAAATTTACAAAACCTGTTTTTTACTTGATCATTATCGCGTATTATGTGTAGATTAGCAAAAAAACTATTTAAACCATTTTAGTGTAAGGCTGTAATGTAACAAAACTTGAAAAGTCAAGGGTTCTCAATACTTTCCGAATGCACTAACTACAAGTGAGGTGCCAGTTGTTGGAAGGATAATAGTTCACCTTCTCTATACAGATGACCAAATGTTTTAATTCCTTTGTTTAACCAAGAAATTGTAATACTATCTGAGGGCTTTGTGTAAGATGGTGATAATTATTATAGAAAGGTGTTTGTTATATATACACACACTGCTCAAAAACATAAAGGGAACACTAAAATAACACATCCTAGATCTGAATGAAATATTCTTATTAAATACTTCTTTCTTTACATAGTTGAATGTGCTGACAACAAAAATCACAGAAAAATTATCAATGGAAATCAAATTTATCAACCCATGGAGGTCTGGATTTGGAGTCACACTCAAAATTAAAGTGGAAAACCACACTACAGGCTGATCCAACTTTGATGTAATGTCCTTAAAACAAGTCAGAAATGAGGCTCAGTAGTGTACGTGGCCTCCACGTGCCTGTATGACCTCCCTACGACGCCTGGGCATGCTCCTGATGAGGTGGCGGATGGTCTCCTGAGGGATCTCCTCCCAGACCTGGACTAAAGCATCCGCCAACTCCTGGACAGTCTGTGGTGTGGCGTTGGTGGATGGAGCGAGACATGATGTCCCAGATGTGCTCAATTGGATTCAGGTCTGGGGAACGGGCGGGCCAGTCCATAGCATCAATGCCTTCCTCTTGCAGGAACTGCTGACACACTCCAGCCACATGAGGTCTAGCATTGTCTTGCATTAGGAGGAACACAGGGCCAACCGCACCAGCATATGGTCTCACAAGGGGTCTGAGGATCTCATCTCGGTACCTAATGGCAGTCAGGCTACCTCTGGCGAGCACATGGAGGGCTGTGCAGCCCCCCAAAGAAATGCCACCCCACACCATGACTGACCCACCGCCAAACCGGTCATGCTGGAGGATGTTGCAGGCAGCAGAACGTTCTCCACGGCGTCTCCAGGCTCTGTCACGTCTGTCACATGTGCTCGGTGTGAACCTGCTTTCATCTGTGAAGAGCACAGGGCACCAGTGGCGAATTTCCCAATCTTTGTGTTCTCTGGCAAATGCCAAACGTCCTGCACGGTGTTGGGCTGTAAGCACAACCCCCACCTGTGGACGTCGGGCCCTCATACCACCCTCATGGAGTCTGTTTCTGACCGTTTGAGCAGACACATTCACATTTGTGGCCTGCTGGAGGTCATTTTGCAGGGCTCTGGCAGTGCTCCTCCTGCTCCTCCTTGCACAAAGGCGGAGGTAGCGGTCCTGCTGCTGGGTTGTTGCCCTCCTACGGCCTCCTCCATGTCTCCTGATGTACTGGCCTGTCTCCAGGTAGCACCTCCATGCTCTGGACACTACGCTGACAGACACAGCAAACCTTGCCACAGCTCGCATTGATGTGCCATCCTGGATGAGCTGCACTACCTGAGCCACTTGTGTGGGTTGTAGACTCAGTCTCATGCTACTACTAGAGTGAAAGCACCGCCAGCATTCAAAAGTGCCCAAAACATCAGCCAGGAAGCATAGGAACTGAGAAGTGGTCTGTGGTTAGCACCTGCAGCACCACTCCTTTATTGGGGATGTCTTGCTAATTGCCTATAATTTCCAACTGTTGTCTATTCCATTTGCACAACAGCATGTGAAATTTATTGTCAATCAGTGTTACGTCCTAAGTGGACAGTTTGATTTCACAGAAGTGCGATTAACTTGGAGTTACATTGTGTTGTTTAAGTGTTCCCTTTATTTTTTCGAGCAGTGTATATATAGATATACATACGCCCTTCTGTTTACAGACTTCGATATATTTAGTGTTTTTAATTAAAGTCATTTGTGAGACCCATCAAAGCTTTAGGTGGGCTCATATAAGTTATAGATGCCAATGAAACAGGGGAAAGACACTTCACTTGCTCTGTCTGTCTCCAAGAGGGTGAACTTGTTGCATCTTGCCATACCCACACAGCCTAGAACAGAAACACAACTGGAAGTCAGAGTAAGCACTCCTCCGGATTATAGATTCAATAAAAAGTTTTGAGTTTCACTCTGGGAGGTCTTCCTTTCGACTGAAATGAAGAGACATTCCTATTTTTATTTTTATTTCACCTTTATTTAACCAGGTAGGCTAGTTGAGAACAAGTTCTCATTTACAACTGCAACCTGGCCAAGATAGAGCATAGCAGTGTGAACAGACAACAGAGTTACACATGGAGTAAACAATTAACAAGTCAATAACACAGTAGGAAAAAAGGGGAAGTCTATATACATTGTGTGCAAAAGGCATGAGGAGGTAGGCGAATAATTACAATTTTTCAGATTAACACTGGAGTGATAAATTATCAGATGGTCATGTACAGGTAGAGATACTGGTGTGCAAAAGAGCAGAAAAGTAAATAAATATAAACAGTATGGGGATGAGGTAGGTAAATTGGGTGGGTTATTTACCGATAGACTATGTACAGCTGCAGCGATCGGTTAGCTGCTCAGATAGCAGATGTTTGAAGTTGGTGAGGGAGATAAGTCTCCAACTTCAGCGATTTTTGCAATTCGTTCCAGTCAAAGGCAGCAGAGAACTGGAACGAAATGCGGCCAAATGAGGTGTTGGCTTTAGGGATGATCAGTGAGATACATCTTCTGGAGCGCGTGCTACGGGTGGGTGTTGCCATCGTGACCTGTGAACTGAGATAAGGCGGAGCTTGGACTTGTAGATGACCTGGAGCCAGTGGGTCAACTATTAAGTTGTTTGAAAAAAAAAAAAAATTGGTAATAGGAAAGGCCAAGGTTATAAAAAGGTAGAATAATTACACAATAAGAGCAATTGGTAAATCCAGCCATCTATCCTCTTTCCCAACCTTTTTGAGAAGTGGAATATAGTTCAGTTGATAGGTCTTATTCTTTTGAGAAGGAATTTGCAATCCCAGATGTTTCATTTTCTGGCATCTCCAAGAAAACGTCTGGTCTAAAAATCAGGTTCTGCATAGCCGTTCGGTTAAAAGGCATGATTATACTATTTGATAGGTTTATTTTATATCCTGAAAAGGTCCCATATACATTTCCATTAGTCAGGATCTGAGCTACCGTACATTTGTACAGTAATCCAAATCAGACCGAGATATTTAGGTCCAATATTCATCCTCTAAAACTTTAAACAAGTAGTTCCATTCTATGCGGTCTAAAGCTTTTTCCACATCTTATTAAGCCACCACTACAGATTCCTGGCCATTCTATACATAATGCATTATGTTAAATCATCTTCTGATATTAAAATCAGGAGAAGAGCGGTTTCTTACTAAGCCGGTTTGGTCCATCTCAACCAAGTCAGGAAGAACTTTATCTAGTCTAAGAGCTGTGAGTTTAGTAACAATTGTATATGCAGTGTTCAATAAAGATATCGGTCAGTGCTTGTTCAAGTGTGTCTGGGTGCTTATCTGTCTCTATGGAATGAATAAATATATTGCAAAGAGGATGAATTCGTTTGGATAAAAATGTTCTATAGATTTCAACAGGGAATCCGTCTAACCCTGGTGATTTTCTCCCAGTGGTGTTGAAAATGGATTCGCTAATTTCTTCAGATGTAATCTCTTTCTCCAAAACCCTTTCGATCCTCATCAGTTAAAGCTTGTCAATTGAGTTTGTTCAAAAACTCATGCATTGTGTCAAGGCTATCCCTTTCAGACTTGGACAGCGTTTCATTAAACTCTAAAGAGTAGATTAATTGCCTCAGGACCCTGAACAACTGTTATTGGACATCTTAATAGAGCTAATAACTCTACTAGCTTCCTCTCGCCTTATCTGCCAAGCAAGCAACTTTCCTTATTTATCACTATGTTCATATAGTAGGTTTGTTCTGTTCTCCTAAATGTGTTTTCTACTTTATAGGTCGCCAGGTTGTTATATTCCAATCGCTTTGAGTCTAGTTTTTGTAGAGTTGAGTCGTCAGCTGTTACTTTGTTCATTTTACAGATCTCACATTTGTTCTCCAACAAATCGACTTGAGCCTGATAAAGTGCATTCAGGAAAGTATTCAGACCCCTTGACTTTTTCCACATTTTGTTACATGACAAAATGCCGGGGCAGCAGGGTAGCCTAGTGGTTGGAGCGTTGGACTAGTAACCGGAAGGTTGCAAGTTCAAAACCCCCGAGCTGACAAGGTACAAATCTGTCGTTCTGCCCCTGAACAGGCAGTTAACCCCTAGGCCGTCATTGTAAATAAGAATTTGTTCTTAACTGACTTGCCTAGTTAAATAAAGGTAAAAAAAAATAATAATCTAACATTGATTGTTGTTTGATTGTTCATGGAGTTGATTAAACAGCAAATACATTTTGATTATGCGTTCAGAAAGTGTCTCTACAATTTTTGTTATACCCTTGTCCATCTCCATTCTGAATCATCATGGTGTTTCGTCCGAGCTAGCATCCTCCGAAGCCGAAGGGGTGGGGGGCACATTTCCACGCCTCGTCTGCTCAAGCTTGGGCATCTTTTGTTTTGCCGATAAAAGAGACGTATTACATTTTCAACAAACGGGTAAACCATCAAGATATCTAAAAAGTGTCAAATGTATAAAGTTCGATGACACTAAGCAGACGAGTCATGTTAGAGCTTCGCCGTTGCCGGAAATACCATCAACAATCTTTTGACAAGCAATCTATGTTGTGTCAGTCTGTTCATGTCAAAGTTGGTTTGGTGTTTGTAGCTTTAATGGTTCAAGAGAAGTTGCGAATCCATTCAAGCCTATGGTGCTTTTATGCACATTTAAGACAGTTATAGTTCAACAAGTATACATGGTATCAAAAAGCTGTATACAAGCAACCTATTCCAGACTGGCCTGCGAGTTCCGCAGTTTGCATAGCGTTTCTCCCTTAAACAGTTGAAGACTAGTTCACTGCATAGTTTTCCCATTCAAGTTAACGGCCAATGAAATGCATTAGGATTTGTGCAAATATGGTTGTAGTGTGAAAAGTATCAGTAGTATCAGAAAGTGTTTTTTTTCAAGCACACTGACCAGTGGTTTAACGGTTTTGGCGCTAAAAGGTTCCAGGGGAATAATAATAACTGAACAGTTTATAAAGTCGTGCTTTCTTTCAGCAAGCACACTTTACAAAATAAAAACAATGCAGAAGGTGTGTATTGAGTAGCAAGGCCAAACCTCACCAAAAATATTAAATCAACCCATCCCATGGTCTTTTGTTTTGCTCAGAGCTCCATCAAACCCTGACCACCTCTCCTGATCCGTCTGCCCACATCCCTTGACTCACTTGAACTCAGCGGTGAGGAGGTTGAAGCCATTGTAGAGATGTCCCTCAGATGACACCCTCTTCAGGTAGGAGTAGCTGTCCTGGCTCTGATCTGCCAGGAAATTGGACACCAGGAACCCTACAACACACGGAACCAACATTATTCTTACATTCACACTAAATGCACAGAGAGGTTACAGAGCAGTTAGGCAGGCCCCTGGACATAGCAGACGTAGATTCATCAGTTGGCTGGCTATTTGGTTTTGTAACCACAAAACACATTTAGTTATACTATCCAATATGATCGACACAACACCGCTTATTGGTCCAGGTCTCTTTTGAAAACAAGACGAACCTGGTTAAATAAAAATAAATTGAGAAAATTGTGATGCAGTTACGTGGAGGACATTTGAGATAAAGTATGTAACATAGGTCTTGGATTGAGTGACATTCGAGATAGTTTCCATGTTACGTAACACTGTGAGTTAGCTGTTAGGAGGACAGGCTACTACCCAAGATGGGGGATCTGCACTACAACAATGAAGTGTGTCAAGAAAAAGACTGAAATGTGGCCTTGAAGAAAATAAAACAATTTGAAAACTGCTATTACACAAGGAGGTGTTTCCCTTGTGGGGCTGAGCATCGGCAGTAGACAGCTCTGATACAGAACGACAGTGGAGAGCTACTGTAGCGTGCAAACAGAGGAGGCGAGGGAGGCTGGCTGACACTACTATTCACTTATTGTGGTGCTATTGCTAGTGAATGAATCCTTCAAAAAGCAGTTTATTTCCATCCATTTGACCATTCCAGCTCCATGTTAGCTGCAGCTTCCTAGGAACAAAGCTGTTTGAGGAATGAAATATTAACACTACGGTGCATTCAGAGAGTATTCAGACCCCTTGACGTTTTTCCACGTTAGTCTTATTCTAAAATGAATTAAATTGCTTTTTTTCTTTCAATCTACACACAATACCCCATAATGACTAAGCAAAAACAGGTTTAGATATTTTCTCAAATGTATTACAAATAAAAAAAAATGAAATATCACATTTACATAAGTATTCAGACCCTTTACTCAGTACTTTGTTGAAGCACCTTAGGCAGCGATTACAGCCTCAAGTCTTCTTGGGTATGACACTACAAGCTTAGCACACCTGTATTTGGGGAGTTTCTCCCACTCTTCTTTGTAGATCCTCTTGAGCTCTGTCAGGTTGGATGGGGGGCATCACCGCACAGCTATTTTCAGGTCTCTCCAGAGATATGTTTGATTAGGTTCAAGTCCAGGCTCTGGCTGGGCCACTCAAGGACATTCAGAAACTGGTTGCCCTTCTGGAAGGTTCTCCCATCTCCACAGAGGAACTCTGGAGCTCTGTCAGAGTGACCATTGGGTTCACCTCCCTGACTAAGGCCCTCCTCCCCCGATTGCTCAGTTTGCCCGGGCGGCCAGCTCTAGGAAGACTCTTGGTGGTTCCAAACTTCTTCCATTTAAGAATGATGGAGGCCACTGTTCTTGGGGACCTTCAATACTGCAGACATTTTTTGGTACCCTTCCCTCAACACAATCTACAGACAATTCCTTAGACCACATGGCTTGGTTTTTGCTCTGACATTCATTGTCAACTGCAGGACCTTATATAGACAGGTGTGTGCCTTTCCAAATCATGTCCAATCAATTTAATGTACCACAGCTGAACTCCAATCAAGTTGCAAAACATCTCAAGGATGATCGATGGAAACCGGATGCACCGGAGCTCAATTTAAAAGTCTCATAGCAAAGAGTCTGAATACTTATAAGGTATCTGTTTATTTAATACATTTGCAAAAATTTCAAAAAACATGTTTATACTTTGTCGTTATGAGGTATTGTGTGTAGATTGGTGAGGAAAAGAATAAATTGTATTAATTTTAGAATAATGCAGTAAAGTAACAAAATGGGGAAGAAGGGAAGTGGTCTGAACACTTTCTGAATATCAATACACTGCCTCTTAAAAATGTACATATCGGGCTGCTCAGTGGGTATATTCTCGTCCAAGTTGGTCCTCACCTCTTCCTTGTGCGTCTGGATTGGGCCTTCCCTCCAGGTAATTGGTCAGTGCGGCCAGCTTGCCCCTCTTGTTAATCCCCAGCCATGATCCTCCTTCCTTCCCCTCCTCCAGGTCCAGCCCTGACAACACACAATCACATCACACTCCATGTCCGTCACAAAACACATACATGAATTTTATTCCCATTGTAACACCTCTGTCTGAAAATAGAACAACAGTTATAGGCCTAACTGACCAGTGAGATTGATGCTATACTGAACAAAAATAAAACGCAACATGCAATAATTTCAACTATTTTACTGAGTTACGATTCATATAAGGAAATCAGTCAATTGAAACATTTATTAGGCCCTAATCTATGGATTTCATATGACTGGGCAGGGCATAGGCCCACCCACTGGTAAGCCAGCCAATCAAATTCATTTTTCTCAAAAGAGATTTTATTACAGACAGAAATACTTCTCAGTTCCATCAGCTATCTGGGTGACTGGTCTCACACAATCCCACAGGTAAAGAATAAATATTTGGAGGTCCTGGGCTGGTGTAGTTACAAGTGGTCTGCAGTTGAGGCCGGTTGGACATACTGCCAAATTCTCTAAAACGATGTTGGAGGAGGCTTATGGTAGAGAAACGAACATTACATTATCTGGCAACAGCTCTGGTGGACATTCCTGCAGTCAGCATGCCATGTGCACGCTCCCGCAAAACTTGAGACATCAGGTGTTGTGTAACAACATTTCACATTGGCCTTTTATTGTCGCCAGCACAAGGTGCACCTGTGTAATAATCATGAGGTTTAATCAGCTTCTTGATATGCCACACCTGTCAGGTGGATGGATTACCTTGGCAAAGGAGAAATGCTCACTAACAGGGATGTAAACAAATGTGTGCAAAAAAATTGAGAGAAATAAGATTTTTGTGCGAATGGAAAATTTCTGGGATCTTTTATTTCAGCTCATGAAATATGGGACCAACACTTTACATGTTGCCTTTATATTTTTGTTTAGTGTGTGTGTGTGTATGTGTGTGTGTATGTTTATATATATATATATATATATATTACATACACACTGTGAATCAACAATGGCAATCATGTATAGCAATGGCAATCATGTATTGCTGAAAATAATGCTGCCAGTCACTCAAAACAAGAGTTTGCTTATAATAAATCTATTAATTCTAGAAGAAGCACAAAGTACAAATGTTTCACCCTGCTCCAAGCCATCGCTGACTGCCTAGTTTTACTCCTTTGTGAGTAAAACTGAAGAAGTGCATAAAAACCAAAACATTCAAGGAAGAGGCAATTTTGTACTTTTTGCAGTTAAGGCTGAGCAGTGGTTTTCTGAGAAACAGACAGGCCTCTCTGCCTTGCATTCATCATCATGGGAGCCTCATTACCATGTAGAGCACGGAACTCTGAAAACGCTGAATAGATTAATTCTACTCATACATTCTGTTTGTCTGGACGCGGAGTGAAGCGATGCCCTTACACGACTCATAGGGAATACGACTAGCAGTGGAGCGTTAAGAGATATATAGATCATTTTATTACAACCAGTGTGACTTGCTAGTCGCTTACCATTTTGCACTTGTATTGCACTTGGAAGAAATGAACCCACTGAAGAATGAATACCAAGTTATTAATACTTATTCTGTACGAAAACTTGAATAAACTTCTGGAGGCAAAGGGCCATGCGATACAGGCGGTTCATCTAGACCTAAACTGTGACTTAAACACTGAGATAGGCTGTGTGTGTTTCTATGAGAGAGGGGGGTAACTAAGGGAAGCATGTGCAGAGGCAAGATGGTAAGTCTACACTTCCACCTCATTAATACAGGCGCACTGAGACAGCCAGGGAACAGAGGAGAGGTACTTTGCTGCAGAGAAACCCAGCCAAGGCCTGAACCCAATAGGGACCGGTAGAGATGGAGCTGCTGGAATCCCAGAGCGTATTCTCCCAGGATGATGGTAGAGCCGACAAACATGAAGACAGTCAGTGCTACTATGCGTGTGCTGTCCTTGAAAAAGGTTTCAAAAGTCCTCAGCTCTGCTCTCCCTGTGAGGCATAGATGAATAAATTGGCAATAAAACATCAACACATTGTTTAGCTGTAAGATCAGGCCGAGATTGACTTGTGTGGACTCACTCAAACAAACATCAATATCACCTTCACCCAGAGGCCAACCAACGTCCCTCCACCCACACACCAGATAAGAGCCTCACTGGCCACACTCATTCATTTCTGCCACACCACATAGAATAAGCCGTCAGTTGAATGGCTGCTACTCAAGCCTGTGTAACGGATTTTTTTTTAAATAAATAGTTGACTCAGAAATACTATAAAAAGGCTGTTGAACAAAACAACTTCCTAGTCTGCTGTGAGAGGGAGAGGAAATGAAAGGAATCACTCAGAAACAGAGGAGAAGCAATGCTCTATGACAGGACGCTTATTGTAATCCCCCTTCTTAGCCTTACACCCGGTTCACTTTTTAAACAGCCTGAACACTCAGAGATGCATTTTTTTTCTCAGTCAATGCTCTATGCTCTTAATAATGAAAAAATGGAATGACTGGGACAATCAGTGCATTAAATTCCTCTCAAAAAGTATTCCCGTCACATCACAGTCATGACCGCAGTCAAATTCCACATGACCATTGAGTCACGGTAATCTCTTACACCCTCTGGACATGTATTGGGAGTACCCTAACCACCACCAGGTTGTTAATGGCCTGGTACTCGGGGCTCTATTGTTCCTCTAACCACTCTGACATCAATACAAACACAATTGAAAATCACATCAGCAAAACAGTATCATGCTTTTAAAACTCAGTTAGGCTACAGTTTTTGACCTCACTGTGACGATCAATTTAAAGAAAGAAGTTCAACAATGGGTTGAAACTGGATGTTGTTTCAAAGCCAAACAATGAAATGGACAGCGCTTTCTCAGGTGATGATTAAGTCAAAGCATTTCAAATGTTGCACGTGAAACACCCATAAGCATATTAGCGCTCATACATGGGCCTATATATGAGCCTAAGTCCTCCCACCCCCAAAAAACAGAATACATTATTTTATTACATTGCCCACTGTTACAATACATTACAATACATAGCCCACTGCATATTACGCATGGCAGAAAAACAAAAAAGATAAGATTGTCTTTGGTACATAATTGGTCTAGCCAATACTCCAAAATTAAACTAATTCTATGAATCACCGTTAAGTGTAGACTGTATTATTATGCATACTGGATGGACTGATTACCTTATGCTACGCTCCAAACTTTCTATCCATGAGTCTGGGAGAGAATGCTTAGACCTGGGAGATCAAAATCACATTTTATTTGTCTCTTGACATGGAAACCAATATCTGGCTCATGAATGCATTCTAGCCGAGTTGAAATGAAATGGGTTGTGGTGAAATAAAAGGCTCTCAGAGAAAGACTAAATTCTCTCTGTCGCCCCACAGTGTGGTTCTGCCACTTCAACGTCAAGTGCAGATACTTACCACTGAGGATTTCGCTGTTGCTCGCCCAAAAGTCTGCAGCTTTGGTTGGCCTGTTGTAGAACTCATCTCTGTTTGCGGCCAATATTAGCCTGAGGGAAAAAGAGAAAGCGAGAGGACTAGAGTTATGAGGGAGACCATGGTAAACCACTTAAGGTAATGTACTTTAGCGCCATAACCTAGTGGTGGTATCCATCTTGACATATTATTATGTTTTGGGTCGCATCTCTTTAAATCGAAGAGACTGAGCCCTGGCAGTGTCTTCAGCGGCCCAAATCGCACCCTATATACACGTATAAAGTAGTGAGCTATATATATCAGGGCCCATAGCACTCTGGTCCAAAGTTGTGCATTATAAACAGAATAAGATTAAGTAACCTGTGCTCATTTGCCAGGCTGCATTCTGCACCAATGAGTGAATCAAGGCGTCAGTATGCTTCAGTTAGGCTGGCGCCTAGCCGAACTTGGCTGTGCTCGCATACTCCCTTAAAAGACTGTCGCTTGGGGGAAAAAAAATTAAAAAGGGGGGGGGGGGGGCCCCGAACAGCTGAAAAAACCCTCACCGAAGTCCAAAACGAACCCTCCCCCCCAAAAAAATGACAGTGTCATAATATAGGCAGGAACTCTATATATACACTGAACTGTTTCGGCTGGGAAGCATGCGGACTGAGGTGTGACAGAGAAAATAAAGAGCTATACAGTGCCTTGCTGCAGACCTGACTGAGCTGAGCTCCTGACTGAGGTTGCATGTTCCCTAATTGTCTGTGTGTGCACTATTCCTCCCCTCAGGACACGGCAAGGTTTGGCACCGCACCCCGTTCCCCATCAGCTGCAGCAGCAGGAGAAAGCTGATGTGCTGTCACGATCCAACACCATGCGTGTGTCCCAAATGGCACCCTACTCCCTATGTAGTGCACTACTTTCGACCAGAGCCCATGGGTACTGGTCAAAAGTAGTGCACTATATAGGAAATAGGGTTTAATTTGGTATGCACATCCATACCTCTGCCTCTCCATGTAACTTGATTACCTTAACGCAATAACATTACAACCCCTGCCGACTTTCTCCACCCAGCTTGGACTGCTTCACAGTGTGCATAGACAGATCACAAGAGATGGGCTTTTTCAGACCCCGCCCCATCGCAAACATCACATCAAATCCATAATACAACAGCATGCAAAAAAAAAAAAAAACATTTTCTCATCCTTCAGAGTTCCAAAAGGGCCATGTCAGAGAGAGGCTGAGGCTTCTAAAGGCCAGGGGAGGTGCAAGTATCAGATTGATCCAGTACAGCGGATGGAGACAGAAAACATTTGCAGCTTTCTCCTGACAGCCCTCTAAAGCCAAATCAGCTCCAATGGCAGCTCTCTTAAATCAGACTAACATTTCGACAACGTTAAATATTACGACAAGTCTGGCCACAGAATTCAATGCTCAATCAGACCAACGTGTGGACAATGACGTTAACGTTAAGGCCAAGTCTTCGGGTAAAGAAACCCCTCCTCACAATCAGCCAGGATTGTAGACTATCCATGTACATTTCTCACACAAAAGGGAGCAAGAATGACATGGTACTCCACCCCTCCTCTCCCCCATATCAGCTCTCTTACACACTCAGCTCAGTTGACCATCTCTCCATTCCACAGACTGGATAGACATTAGCTCATTATGAGAATGAATTGGTCTTGAATTGTTTGCCGACGCCAGTGATTTGAGCAGTTAGAACGGGGGTTTTAATCCCCACTGCTATGCTGCTCGCCCCACAGTGTCTCCAACAGAGAGAACACGATATTGAAGATGGGGAAGGGAAGGACATCATTTGATGAGGATCCATAGGATCAGAAGAAAATTGTCTTAAAAAAGAAGACCTGTCAGACAGCAGACATTGGAGGAAGGAGCTCAGTGAACAGGAACTGTTCCATAGGCTAAACTAGTGTCTATGAAAAAGATTGGCATGAGGCTCACAAGTTAAACATGAGCATTTAACTGAAAGTGAAACCTAGGCCTTACACATTGGCAGCACCACCCCCACCTACTGCAATTTTCAGTAGTTATCCCATAACAAATGGGCCTTAATGTGCCACTCATCACACTGACAGACTATCACTGCTGTAGCTAATGCTGCATTTGACATTAATCTCTGGCGACTTTTTACTAGCACTGCACAACTGTCACTTATTTAGCAAGGCAACAGTGCATGACTTAGTGACTTCACATTAATGTTCAGCTACTGTCCAATGAATCATCAGCCAGCCCAACACACACACATGATTGTGGGGGTTTTCCTCCCAGTTTGGCTGCCCTATACGAATAGGCAACTGAAGCTGTCGTAGATCTGTGGCGTTGGGAGAGAGGTGGGCACGCAGTGGGACCTAAGTGATGAGGTTTGCAGTAGTAGCCTATACTGAATGTCACAGGGAACACCATTAAGTTCCCTGTGAAACTTAGTCTCTCTTGACTTGTTTTGTTCTGGCTCTACGAGGCAATGTAGGGTCAATGTATTTATACAACATGTGTTGGCCTATAATATAACCTACAGTTGTAACCAGGGCTCTAAATTAAAATTGCATTGCACTGGTGTTTAACTTTGTCAATTTTTTTTGTTAATCGATTAGAGCCCTCAGAAAGTATTCATACCTAGGGCAGTCATGACCGCAGTCAAATTCCACGTGACCATTGAGTCACGGTAATCTCTTACACCCTCTGGACATGTATTGGGAGTACCCTAACCACCACCAGGTTGTTAATGGCCTGGTACTCGGGGCTCTACTGTCCCTCTAACCACTCTGACATCAATACAAACACAATTGAAAATCACATCAGCAAAACAGTATCATGCTTTTAAAACTCAGTTAGGCTACAGTTTTTGACCTCACTGTGACGATCAATTTAAAGAAAGAAGTTCAACAATGGGTTGAAACTGGATGTTGTTTCAAAGCCAAACAATGAAATGGACAGCGCTTTCTCAGGTGATGATTAAGTCAAAGCATTTCAAATGTTGCACGTGAAACATATTAGCGCTCATGCATAGGTCTATATTTGAGCCTAAGTCCTCCCATCCCCAAAAAACAGAATAAGTTTTGTTGGATTGTGTCGTTATTCAATACATAGCCCACTGCATATTATGCATGGCAGAAAAACAAAACAAAAAAGATAAGATTGTCTTTGGTACTGAGCCCTGGCAGTGCCCTGGTCTAGCCAATACTCCAAAATTAACAAATTCCGAATACCGTGAAATGCTTACTTACAAGCCCTTAACCAACAATGCAGTTAAGAAAATTAAGATTTAAAGAAAAAAAATATTTAATAAATAAACTAAAGTAAAAAAAAAAGAAAAATCATAAAAAAAAAAGAGCAACAATAAAATAACAATAACTTGGCTATATACAGGGGGTACCGGTACCAAGTCAATATGCGGGGTTACAGACTAGTCGAGGAAATATGTACATGTAGGTAGGAGTAAAGTGATAATAGATAATAAACAGCAAGTAGCAGCAGCGTAAAACAAAAGGGTGTGTGTGTGTGTGTGTGTGTGGGGGGGGTACAATGCAAATAGTCCGGGTAGCTATTTCGTTAGCTGTTCAGCAGTTTTATGGCTTGGGGTATAAGCTGTTAAGAAACCTTATGGTCCTAGACTTGGCGCTGCAGTACCCCAATATAGTTGGTTCATATTTCAGCCTGCGTGTCCTGATCGTGTCAGATGTGGGTGGACAAAAATCAACATGCGCACACGGACTATTCCATCATTAGGAAAAATATGGAACCACCCAGACTTTGCCTAGAGCTGGCTGTCAGAACAAACTCATCAACCAGGCAAGGACTTTGGTCAGGGAGGTGTCCAAGAACCCAATGACCAATCTGACAGAACTACAGAGTTCCTCTCTACAGCACTACACCAATCTGGGCTTTTGGGAGAGTGGCCTGACAGAAGCCAATCCTGAGAAAAATGCACAACAGCATGCTTGGAATTTGCCAAAAGGCATGTGAAAGACAAAACATAAGGTTATTATTTTCAGATTATTTGGCCTGAATGCAAAGCGCTATGTCTAAAGAAAACCAAGCACAGCTCATCACCCGTCTAACACCATCCCTACCGTGAAGCATGGTGGTGGCAACACCATGCTATGGGGATACATTCAGCGGCAGGGACTGGAAAATGTTTTCACTTTTTCAGTATGTGGTATTGTGTGTACGGTAGATGGGTGAGAAACCAGCAACAATTTAATCCATTTAGAATTTAGGCTGTAACACGAAAAAATAGGGGGTATGAATACTTCTTGAAGGCACTGTAGCCTATATGAATTCTCGCTACTTCTGAAGCACATGTTGTCCCCTGGAAATGAATATAGAACCCTGTAAATACATGTTATTTATAAAAAGCTAAAATGTTGATACAAAAAAAATAGTAATTGAAATAAAATAAAAAGTAATTTGTGGAATATTAATTAGGTTTCGACATTATGTTAAAGCACTATTTTCCTACTAACAAGCATTACATTGAAAAATGTACACCGTCTCTTCAAGAGCGTAACGTTTGTGTAGACAACTAGCTAATGAGGTAAAAAAAACTAAACATGACTGAACAAAGTGTAAAAACAAAATGGTTAAAGGCCTGCGAAAAGATTTAGAACGGCCCACAACATGGTTTAGGAACGTAAAATGCGGCAACCCAATCCTCAACAGGAAGACAAAAACAATGCGCTGGTTAATATTGGTCAACTCTTTTGAACGGTTTGTGCTAGAAATAAACAGTAGCAATGGTGCAAGCATGACACTAATCAATCTGCGCTCAGGAAACAACAGCACGGCCGTATCATTACAACAATTATTCTAAAAAATAAATACAAATATTGTCACTGGTGCTCACAAATTATAACTGCAGGTCACACAGAAAAATATTTTTGTCGCATATGTGACCCAATTGACCACACTTTAGAGCCCTGGTTGGAAAAGTATCTAACCTGAGATAACAGCAATATCCAGTCAGGTATACACACTGTTCCCAGATAATGATATGCATTCATTAGACACACAGAACATGCACCGCGCATGTTTGTGTTCCACGACGTCCCTCGTCAGAGCCAACTACCTGAGATTTATTAGTTGCCATGACAGGGTCACCGGTCAAAGCGATTAAATAGTTCCACTGAGAGAGGCATTTATTCGCGGAGTACGGAACAGAAATGAGTCACTGAACTACAATGACATACGTAATAATTGTATCCTTTCTTCTGGGCCTTCACGGCAGACAGTATCTCCCATGAATCTTGTTCAGAGGGAGGTGGATTCTTTAAGAACAAATTGACCTGATCGGGGTCAACCTCTGTGCATCAAAGGCTAATGACGCAAAGCCGGTTGCGGTGACACGTGTGCCCCAAGAGTCTATGACGCTGTCCCCGAAACAAAGCAAGCACTAATGATTTTACACAGGAAAGAGCAGGGCATCCATCTGTTTATCCATCTGAGCCTATGGGAATCACTAGAAGAGAAACAACAAGAAAACCAACAGGATACAGCCATGCAGAGAGTGTGATTGTAGAGAATGATTACACAATTTATTAATGTCAATTATTCCTTACTTACAAAAAAAGGGTATACGTTTGACAAAGTCAACAGGAATGCTAAGCTAATATTTCAGCAATATACCTCCCATCGATGAGTCTCATATTGCAAGGGAAAGTGCTAATCATGATGGTGACGCAATACATAGACCTAATTGGAATTCAAAACCGAACATAGTTGTCAGGCAGGTATGTTGGGGGCATTGGGTGCATGGAAGAAAACTAGTCACTCAAGAGGAATTTAGCATTCTTGCATTATTTTGCCATTCCCCTCACTGACATAACCTACATGCACTAATTCAACCACAAGGATGCTAGGCCTATAAGTTACACGTATCCTGTGGGTCCAGAGTGAGTCATTGTTAACACACCGCCACTGTGATTGCCTTAGGCTAGGGCAATCTCCCAGAGGCAAAGGCAGAGATAGACCCTGGCCAGGTAGAGAGAGCTCCACAGATCCCAAGGGATTATTATAAACAGGGCTTTAAATTACATTGACTGCTCCTCTACCATTGGCCTTCAAGGACATTCACTGAGATAAATCAGCAGTGACTGTAGTAAAAGGTTAGCCGATGGTAGCCCTAGATGGTGTTCCGCAGAGCTTTAGACCAACATGGAAGGCTTTGAATTTGCCTGCATCCAAACTGAATTGTTCCGTTTCATTGAAATTGTGAAGTGAAACGGAGCAATTCAATTTGGATTCAGGCTAGCTTTAAAGACCTCCAGTGAGACAGCACCACAGATTCTCTAGGGTTCTAATCATTGCTACTCTGCTTTGGGTGCTACATCAGATTGGAGATGCCACACTTCAGCACTAGCCTAACGCATCTTCGAGGGAGCATGGTATAATAATTGGAGAAAAAAAATGTATGGGAAGAATGTCCCCTGCATCTACCTCAACACTACAATTCCTTTTTTAAATTCAATTTGAGCTCAACACCTGGAGGTGTTCATTTTTTAAAACCACCGTCTGAATATAGGCCTAAAGATATGAGGTCAAATGAGAGCAGTACAGACTAGGCAATATGGAAAAAGTGTGGTAATTTATAAAACGGGTGGGCCTAATCCTGATTGGTTAAAAGAGCATTTCAGCCGGTGACTATTCCACAAGTTACCACCGGCTAAATCTCTGTTCCATCTGACTGAGCAATCCACCGTCTCATCAGACCATCCAGGCAATTTATAAACTTGATCTCCACTATAAAAAGCATAGAGACACTATCACCCATTTCATTTAGACTAACATTTAGTTTTCAACAGCGGAGATTTGTATAAACCTTACTGTCTGTCTCTGACATTTGCAACATTGTTTCAATATTCAAATTCAATATTCAAAACTGTCCCATAGTAATGAATGTGTAGGGGACGAGAGAGAGGAATCAAATCTAAAAACAAATTTATTTGTCACATTCGCCAAATACAACACCTTACAGTGAAATGCTTACTTACTAGCCCCTAACCAACAATGAATTTAAAAAATATATATATGGACAAGAATAAGAGATAAAAGTAACAAGTAATTAAAGAGCAGCAGTAAAATAATAATTTTGATACTTTTTACAGGGCGGTACTGATACAGAGTCAGTGTGCGGGGGCACCGGTTAGTTGAGGTAGTATGTACATGTGGGTAGTTATTAAAGTGACTATGCATAGAAGACAAAAGAGGGTAGCAGTGGTGTAAAAAGGGAGTGAGTGGGGGGGGGGGCACTGCAAATGTTGTTTGACCAGATGTTCAGGAGTCTTATGGCTTGGGGGTAGAAATTGTTTAGAAGCCTTTTGGACCTAGACTTGGCACTCAGGTACCGCTTGCCGTGCGGTAGCAGAGAGAACAGTGACTCGGGTGGCTGGAGTCTTTGACAATTTTTAGGGCCTTCCTCTGACACCGCCTGGTATAGAGGTCCTGGATGGCAGGAAGCTTGGCCCCAGTGACGTACTGCGCCATACACACGACCCTCTGTAGTGCCTTGCGGTCGGAGGCCGAGCAGTTGCCATACCAGGCAGTAATGCAACCATGCTCTTGATTGTGCAGCTGTTGAACATTTTCAGTCTCCTGAGGGGAAATAGGTTTTGTCGTGCCCTCTTCATGACTGCCTTGGTGTGCTTGGACCATGATAGTTTGTTGCTCTCAACTTGCTCCACTGCAGCCCTGTCGATGAGAATGGGCACGTGCTCGGTTCTCTATGTCCTGTATTCGACAATCATCTCTTTTGTCTTCATCATGTTGAGAGAGAGGTTGTTGTCCTGGCACCACATGGCCAGGTCTCTGACCTCCTCCCTATAGGCTGTCTCAGCCTACCACTGTTGTGTCATCGGCAGATGTAATTATGGTGTTGGAGTCGTGCTTGGCCATGCAGTCATGAGTGCAGTCATGAGTGAACAGGGAGTTCAGGAGGGGACTGAGCACGCATTCCTGAGGGTCCCCTGTGTTGAGGATCAGCGTGGCGGATGTGTCGTTACCTACCCTTACCACCTGGGGGCGGCCTGTCAGTAAGTCCAGGATCCAGTTGCGGGAGGTGTTTAGTCCCGGGGTTCTTAGCTTATTGGTGAGCTTTGAGGGTACTATGGTGTTGAACGCTGAGCTGTAGTTAACGAACAGCATTCTCATGTAGGTGTTCCTTTTGTTCTGGTGGGAAAGGGCAGTGTGGAGTGCAATAGAAATTACATCATCTGTGGATCTGTATGGGACGGTATGGAAATTGGACTGGGTCTAGGGTTTCTGGGATGATAGTGTTGATGTGAGCCCTGACCAGCCTTTCAAAGCACTTCATGGCTACAGACGTGAGTGCTATGGGTCGGTAGTCGTTTAGGCAGGTTACCTTAGTGTTCTTGGGCACAGGGACTATGGTGGCCTGCTTAAAGCATGTTGGTATTACAGAATCGGACAGGGAGAGGTTGAAAATGTCAGTGAAGACACTTGCCAAGTTGGTCAGCACATGCTCGCAGAACACGTCCTGGTAATCCATCTGGCCCTGTGGCCTTGTGAATGTTGACATGTTTAAAGGTCTTACTCACATTGGCTACGGAGAGCGTGATCACACAGTCATCCGGAACAGCTGGTGCCCTCATGCATGTCTCAGTGTCATTTGCCTCGAAGCGAGCATAGAAGTAGTTTAGCTCGTCTGGTAAGCTCATGTCACTAGGCAGCTCTCGGCTGTAGTCTAATGGTTTGCAGTCTAATGGTTTGCAAGCCCTGCCACATCCGACGAGCGTCAGAGCAGGTGTAATACGATTCGATATTAGTCCTGTATTGACGCTTTGCCTGTTTGATGGTTTGTCAGAGGGCATAGCGGGATTTCTTATAAGCTTCCTTGAAAGCGGCAGCTCTAGCCTTTAGTTCAGTGTGGATGCTGCTTGTAATCCATGGCTTCTGGTTGTGGTATGTACGTACAGTCACTGTGGGGACGACGTCATCATCGATGCACTTATTGATGAGGCCAGTGACTGATGTGGTGTACTCCTCAATGCCATCGGAGGAATCCCGGAACATATTCTAGTCTGTGCTAGCAAAACAATCCTGTAGCTTAGCATCTGCTTCCTCTGACCACTTTTTTATTGATCTAGCCACTGGTGCTTCCTGCTTTAATTTTTCCTTTTAAGCAGGAATCAGGATAGAATTATGGTCAGATTTGCCAAATGGAGGGCGAGAGAGAGCGCTTTGCATGAGTCTCTGTGTGTGGAGTATAGGTGGTCCAGAGTTATTTTTCCTCTGGTTGCACATTTAACATGCTGATAGAATTTTGGTAAACGGATTTAAGTTTTCCTGCATTAAAGTCCCCAGCTACTAGGAGCGCCACCTCTGGGTGAGCGTTTTCTTGTTTGCCTATGGTGGAATACAGCTCATTCAATGCTGTGTTAGTGCCAGCCTCTGACTGTGGTGGTATGTAAACCGCTACAAAGAATACAGATGAAAACTCTCTTGGTAGGTTGTGTGGTCTACAGCTTATCATGAGATACCCTACCTCTGGCGAGCAATAGCTCGAGACTTCCTTAGATATCGTGCACCAGCTGTCATTTACAAAAATACATAGTCCGCCGCCCCTTGTCATACCTGACGCCGCTGTTCTATCCTGCCGGTACATCGTATAACCAGCCAGCTGTATGTTGATATTGTCGTTCAGCCACGACTCCGTGAAGCATAAAATGTTACAGTTTTTAATGTCTGGTTGGTAGCTTAATCTTCCGTGGAACTCGTCAATTTTATTCTCCAAAGACTGCACGTTTGCGAGCAGAATGGATGGAAGTGCGGGATTATTTGATTGCCTACGAATTCTCAGGAGGCAGAATGGCCTCCTCTTCACGCAGATCACGGGTATCGGGGCCTGTTCCCGAGGAAGCAGTATATCCTTTGCTTCAGGCTCGTCAGAGTCATGAAAGAAGAATATATATAATTCTGCTAGTCTGTGGTGAGAAATAGCAGTCCTGATGTCTAGAAGTTATTTTTCGGTCATAAGAGACAGTAGCGGCAACATTATGTACAAAATAAGTAAAGAAATAAGTTACAAACAATGCAAATAAACAAACAAAAAAAACACAATCAGCTGAGGGCACGTAAAATGTCTGCCTTCTTCTCCGGCAGGCATTTCTCAGCCAGTCGAAATCATTAATCAACTGGAATAATTTTATAGATATATACATAGAAATGTCAATTGAAAAAAAGTACAACGAAATGAAGTGCAGCTAGTTTGCATTCTTTCCACCTTCAGTTTGAAGTTGTGTTGGCTAGCTTCTCTGAACAACAGTGTTCTAACGAGAGAGCACATTTTCTATGACAGGCGAAATCGTGCCTCATTAGCTTATTGTTATGTATGTATCCAAATAAACGTCACTTGAAATCAGCTTAAACAAATGCAAATGCAGCTACTTTGTTGTTCGTCTGCAGTCTGCACTGTTTGACGTGACTAAGTTGGCCGTAGTTGGCTAGCTAGCAAGCGTCTCTGGCAACGGAACCAATAGAACGAACGACAAGCCGGCTTGGGTAGCAACCCTAGATTTGTTTCAGGATCATATCTTGTGGAAGGATGAAATAGTATGAATAAATTCATCAAAATAAAGTTCATGAAAATGTGTCAATCATTATTTGAAAATGTTTGTAACCCTCAACTTTGTTTTGGGCCTAACAACACCAGTGCCAATATATCCTCCAAACACCGGCTTCTCGAGATTATTACTTAAATATAGTACAGAGGCAAGGAGAAGAGGCCTTACCTGTAGGCATTTTTGGATGCAGGCCGAGGGTCGAACTTGAAGAAGATGATACACATGTGGGTTTTAGGGGTGGGGGACGCTCTCTTACACTGGGCACGGTCAATTTCAAAACTTGGACATGTTGACAAGAGCTGGAAGAAAATGATAGTATAGTGAGAAAAGAAGTAAAGTGGGAAAAGGGGCGAGGGGGAATTGCTGCAATTGACTTCTTAAGTGTGAGAGCAGTCAGCGTCTTCACAAGACTACTCTACACTATGGCATGGCCTAGGTTCAATTTACAAAGGAGACAAACTAAATATCATACAGGATTGTGCAGGAAGCAATTTCACTTGCCACAGCTGTGCCAAGCCCTAGCTACAGAAAAGTCACGTGATATGAGAATGTTCCACATCCGTTACAGCTTAGCTAGTGTACAGCCTAGGCAGAACTTTTTCAACTAACCTTCACATAACAAGAAAGTTACTTCCTCTCAACAAGCTACCGGTGTCTTCGTCTACCATCGCTAGTTGCAGGTGGAACGGAAGAATAAAAAAAATGCTTGGTTAATAAAATTAAATACATTTTTGCTCCAACACCAACCTGTCCTGAGCAATGAGAGAAGATCTGAAATAGACAATATGGCGGCATACACACTGTTGGATTACCTCATGGAGTAAAAATGTATTTCATTTAATTAATGGAGCATTTTCTAAATTCTTACATTCCTCTTGCAACTAGCGATGGGAGATGAGAAGACACTGGTAACTTCCAAGTTGAGAGGAAGTAATGTTCTCGCTACGAAAAGGTTAGTTGAAAAATTGCTGCCGTATTTTTACACAAGCTAACAATTCTGTAGCTACTGTATGCTAAGCTCCTAACCTCATCCAAGTGGTAGGCTAATCCTGAAATATTCAATACAGGACAGCAATATTGTTGACAAGCCCTCATTTGTGTCCACACACTTTATTGTAATCTGATAGAGAAGTGATTAGATTGATCAAATGATGTGAAACAAAACACTTAGGTCCTCTTGTCCTGAAAAAGTTAAAATAAATCACAATATCAAACAATTACTCCGATCAGAATTGCATCAGAGGCCAACATGGAATAATATTTAAATATTTTTTTCATGTAGGCCTACATAAATAAAAAAGGTGTGAAAGCGTAGGTGATATGCATACAAGCCTCATGTCCAAACCGTGCTGACATGTGGGAGGTGTCATAAAAATGTATTTACACTTTTAATTACATAAATATAGGCTAAACACCAGTCATGTTCGACAAATATAATGGGATAATTAACATTAAAGTCTGAAGGCTTGATTCTGTCAACATCCTCAAGGCTCACAAGACCGGAGTGTGAAGAACAGTGCCTGTTGCACACCGCACATCACCCACCTTGAATTTGAGGGGAGATGGTCAGCATTTAACTATTTATTTAACAGTAAAACGTATTTGTTTAAAACCTGGACGTTTTATGAAGCATGTCTTACTGTGAGTCGAAGTAGCCTAGCCAAAATACGGCCATAGAAATGTTTTATAAACACTTAATATGCCATTGAAACAAACATTTTCCTCATATTCTATTGGTTTTCAAAACAACCTTATTTTATTGTCCAGCAGCCAAAGGCATAATCCTAATCATACTATTAACCCATGTTAGTTACAGCATCCTCAGATCTCCCTATTTCTAAATTTCTAAAAACTATTTTAATCTGTCACATGAAGCAGTTTATGCGTGCAGTGCGCTTTTGAGAAGTGTTGATTTCCACTAAATGCATTTTGGAAACATTCGCAGGTAGCCTGCAGACATGTGCGCATTGTTGAGCTTATAACATGAAGAAATAAAACTTGATCAACATTATAAGCTAAACGTTGCATCAGCCTCATTGATTAAAAAAACAAAAAACAATTATAATATGTGCAGTGATTGTATGAATTTTGGATCTGTTGTCCTAGAGTCCGTTTTAAACCATATACTTATTTATCATAATCCCGGGGATGACAGGACACCCTTAATTTCGAGCCCTGGGAGGGAATTATTTATTAAAGACACTAAAACGTATTTGGTTGTAGGCTAATTGTAATGTTGCAATATTTTATAGGCTACCAAGGGTATAATTTGTGTAACTTTGTACTTGTACTTTGTAAAGTACAAGTTAGCCAACAAACACATACAAAGTAGCCTGATCAATTCACCTAGTTTACTGCCGAATAGGCATCAACTCACCACGTAGCTTATTTATTTACTTTTCTCCCTATTTCATGATATCCAATTGGTAGTTACAGTCACTGCAACGGACTCAGGAGAGGCGAAGGTCGAGAGCCGTGCGTCCTCCGAAGCACAACCCAGCCAAGCCGCACTTCTTCTTGACACAATGCACACTTAACCTGGAAGCCAGCCGCACCAATGTGTAGGATGAAACACTATACACCTGGCGACCGTGTCAGCGTGCACTGTGCCCGGCCTGCCACAGGAGTCGCTAGAGCGCGCACCACCACTAACTAAGCTAGCAGTTTCACATCCGTTACACTCACCCCCCTTTTGACCTCCTCCTTTTCTGCAGCAACAGCACCAATGTAACAGTATAACTTTAGACCGTCCTCTAGCCCATACCCGGGCGTGAACCAGGGACCCTCTGCACAACAGTCACCCACGAAGCATCCATCGTTAGCCATCGCTCCACAAAAGCCGCTGCTTTTGCAGAGCAAGGAGAGCTACTACTTCAAGGTCTCAGAGCAAGTGACGTCACCGATTGAAACGCTATTTAGCGCGCACCACCACTAACTAAGCTAGCCGTTTCACATCCGTTACATATATATTATATATATGTTATATATGTGTATGTAACGGATGTGAAACGGCTTGCTTAGTTACATATATACACATATAAACATTTTGGGTGGGGGAGGAAAACAAGTGACTTGAGCTTTTGGACAAGTAAAAAAAAATGTTTTACAAGTAGCTCAAAAAGTTAATGTCAAGCCCTGATCAGCGGATTCTTTAAAAAACTCAACTGACACACGAGGTCAGCACCTGGTGACCACTAAAGTGTGTGCAGGCTTTTGTGCCTACCCAGCACTGTAGCGAAACACCTGCTTCAACTAATAGTTATTTATTATGAAGTGGCCTAGAGAAGCAGAACACATAGCTAGCAAGTAACCTATTATTTCTAGTTGCAAACAACATTAAGGTTAGCTTGTTAAACCAATAATTTCTCTAATATCTCTGGTTAAGCTAGCTGACTAACGATACAATGGTTAGAAATCTGACGCTAGCTAGCTATAGTGAGCAAAAATGGCCAATCTGAGAACCAAGACAACAAAATGCCAATTATAGCATCTTGCTTATAATGTTACCTTTAGTCAACAACTTTGATCAAACACAGATTGTAGCGAGTTAGCAAACTAGCCAGCTAGCTAAAAGCAGCAGTCTTGCTCTAGATAGCTGTCACAACAAGGACAAAACAGGCAAGTGACAACTCTTCGCTACCGGTCTGTTATGCAACAAAATACAAAATAAGAATATATTACAATTAACCTGCCTGGTTACCTACTTTGAGTAAAGTAAAACGTACTCACTGTTACACTTGCTTCTGAAGATCAATCCATTCGGTTGGCTAATAAAAAACCGTATTCGCACTTTTGGGGTGCAGTTGATTTAGTTTGTCAGTAGGCTAGACCGGAACTTTCAGTTCAATGTCACTGGACGAATGAGAACTCCGCTCGCCCCGTGGATGGTTCCAGAATGGCCCGGGCGTAAATCGGGTGCATCCACTCTAATGGCGACCAACGAGCAACACACACTGTGATTCGCCGATACTAATGTTGCATTCATGTCATTTCGGGAACTTGTAAATATGACGGGAAAAACGTGTAAATTCGATGGGGAAAATGCACTTGAACGCTCATCCAACTAGTAATTGGTAGTACAGTATGAAGAAAGGCAGAAACAAATTCTCAAATCGAAGTCCCCGATCACACCTGTTGGCGATGTCATTGTTACGTTAGCTCGCTAATGCCACGTTCAAACCAACTGGGAACTCGGAAAAATACGAGCTCCGATTGGGCATAATCGTTTTGAATTGTCATCCATTTCGGGAACTCGGGCCTCTTTCTAGAGCCCCGACTTTCCGACCTGAATTTCACTGACGTCATGATTTGGCCTCGTAAATTCCTAGTTGTTTGAACACACTGGAGTCGGAAATCCGAGCGCCGAGCATCCGAGTTCCGACCACCCAGGTGTTTTGAACTTGGATCTCGATCTGAAGTCACGCACCACTGAAAATGTCAACAAACATGGCTGCGGTTTTGCCTGTCAATTCATTTCGGCATTAGTCAATGGTTTTTGCATTCCCTCAGCACTCAGCCAAGATGTGAACGTGGCATAAACCTGAGAAGACAGGAGATTTTCCAGATTTCTCATATCATTATTTGGAAAGTTAATGTCAGTTGTATCATTTCAATTAGTTGATAGGCCATTTCAATTAGTTGATATTAGCATTTTTGCCAATACATGTGTGACTGGGTAGCAACAATTTGGTCGTTTTGGTCAGTGTTTCCTATGGGGACACAATTAGTGGGAAATATGTAAAAAAAAAAAAAAAAGTATAAACAAAGATAATGGATAAATGAAGAGTTCACGCAGTCGTTTACATTTGGAAGAAAAATGGCCAGTTCCTGTTTACTTAAAGGTAAACTGCACCCAAAAATGATATTTTGGCATTTGTTTCATTAGTCCATTGTTGACATAGTCCCAAAATGTGTTGCTTGTCAGCACTCAAATTAAGATATGTAACTTTCAAAATACAGAAATCAGCCCCATATGATGTATTTTGCATCATATGATGCTGTATTTCAAAAGTTACATATCTTGAAAACTTGAGTGGATAGTCAAATTTAATAGTTCATTTAAACGTTTAAATTATTTGCAAGAATATCAATTCCCCTAAAAATCCTGTTTTAGATGGACACATCTGAAATCAGGCTACCCAATGGGACTTAAATAAATGCATAAAATCACCAGACAAAATAAACGTTCTACCACATGTTATTTTCGCTCAGCCTATTTGAGTACGGACATATACAATTTGGACGTGAAAACTATTTCTAAGATGCATACTTTCAGTTTTTCCAAACTCACTTAACCCGTGCGTAAGAGGGAGGCTGGCACACGTGCAGATCAAATATAACACTAGAACGCAGATTAAGATGTTTACATGTCATAATAATTGTTTGATACTGTTCCATCAATCCCATTCCAGCCATTACATTGAGCCCGTCCTCCAATAGCTCTCCCCACCAGTCTCCTCTGATGTAAATGTCCAATGAAACAGAAAAAATGAGGAAGTGGGATGTCTCGCTTCCTCTTCGTCTCTGGTATAAAAGCACACCTGTGGTGATAATGATGGTTTCCCAGGAACTGATGGCTTCTACAGTTGTAGCTAGATGGGGTACAGCACCATCTAGTTGCGTTGGGGACAACTGTAGAATTTGAGCTAACTCTAACCCTTTTCCTAACCTTAACCTAATTCTCCTAACCTGCTACGTAACGTAACTTCTGTCCATAGCTGTACTCCATCTAGCCACAACCATAGAAGCCATTGAAAGCTCGGAAATCTCTGACTTCCGACTTCAGTGCGTTCAAAACCACTGGGAAATTGGAGAAAAAAAACTAGCTCTGACTGGATCATCCAACTCAGGAACTCAGGCCTCTTTCTAGAGCTCAGACTTTCCGACCTGAACGTCACTGACGTCGTGATTTGACCTTGTATTTTTCATAATTCCCAATTGTTTTGAACACGGCATAAGAAACCATTAGTGTCACCGCAAACCAAAGCCCTGTTCGCAAATAAGAGCTTTATACACAAGATGGTCGGAAACCATGCAGTCTTTATGAGAATAAATGTTTGGTGCATGGTTGATTGATTATAGGCTACTGAGAAGGTTCCATGTGTTTGGAGTTACTTTGGGGGCCAAGCAGTTTATTGAAACCCCCCTCCTTTAAAAGTACTGTCATTGTTTTTGTCATAGTTTTGTGAATTCTTGAAAACACTGTTAGGCCTAGGCCTACTGTAGGATGTTTCAGAGTCATCTACTGAGTAGGACTTACTGAGATCACTGTTATTGGTTACATGTGCCTAATACAACATGTGAAGACTTGACAGTGAAATGCATACTTACGAGCCCATTCCCAACAGTGCAAAGTTAAAAAGTAAGACAAATATTTGCACAAAAAAAAGGAAATATACAAGGAGTACCAGTACCGAGTCAATGTGCAGGGGTACGAGGTAGTTGACGTAATATAGTATGTACATGTGGGTAGGGGTAAAAGTGACCATTTTTTGGGCCTTCTTCTGACACGGCCTGGTATAGAGGTCCTGGATGGCAGGAAGCTCAGCCCCAGTGATGTACTGGGCCATACGCACTACCCTCTATAGCGCCTTGCGGTTGAATGCCGAGCAGTTGCCATACCAAGCGGTGATGCAGCCAGTCAAGATGCTCTCAATGGTGCAGCTGTGGAACTTAAGGAACTGAGGGCCGATGCCAAAATCTTTTCACCCTCCTGAGGGGGAAGAGGTGTTGTTGTGCCCTCTTCATGACTGTGTTGGTGTGTTTGGACTGTGATAGGTCCTTAGTGATGTGGACACAGAGGAACTTGAAGCTCGATGCGCTCTAATACAACCCAGTCTCTGTGAATTGGGGCGTGCTTGGCCCTCCGTTTCCTGTAGTCCACCATATACTCTTTTGTCTTGCCAGCTTTCCGGGAGAGGTTGTTGTCCTGAGACCACACTGCCAGGTCTCTCACTACTTCCCTATAGGCTGTCTCATCGTCGTTGGTGATCTGGCCTACCACCGTCGTGTCATCTCAAAACTTAATAATGGGGTTTGAGTCGTGCGCGGCCACGCAGTCGTGGGTGAGCAGCGAGTACATTAGTGGACTGAGAATGCACCCCTGATGGGCCCCCATGTTGAGGGTCGGCGTGGCAGATGTGTTGTTGCCTATCCTCACCACCTGGGGGTCCAGGATCCATTGGCAGAGGGAGGTGTTGAGTCGCAGGATCCTTAACTTAGTGATGAGCTTGGAGGGCACTATAGAGTTGAACGCTGAGCTGTAGTCAATGAACAGTAGTCTCATGTAGGTGTTCCTTTTGTCCTGGTGGGAAAGGGCAGTGTGGAGTGCAATAGGTATTGCATAATCTGTGGATGTGATAGAGCGATATGCAAATTGTTGTGGGTCTAGGGTTTCTGGGATGATGGTGTTGATGTGAGCCATGACCAGCCTTTCAAAGCACTTCATGGCTACATATGTGAGTGCTATTGGTCTATAGTCATTTAGGCAGGTTACCTTAGTGTTCTTGGGCACAGGGACTATGGTGGTCAATTTATTGTCATGCTGTCATAGGACCATCCCCCATGAGGAGCTGAGCATAGGCCTAAACCATCCATCCACGCCTCTGGCGAACTCTACTTTGTTCCATGTCGTGTGTTTACTTAATATAGCCTACAACATCGGATGTCTATGGTAGCCAAGGCCTACCTTCATACATACAAATTTTATCATGTTCAGGTGAGTTCATTTGGTCAAAGTAGGAAGCTTAGTATAAATGGCCGCATGTTTGAATTTACCGCTGACACTACAAAGATAGACGGATTTTAAACCAACCACGTTGGAGATACTAAGTACGTTCACCCAATCAAAATAAATATTTCCTCGAAGGCCCCGCGATAGGGGCGGGATTCAATCGACGTTTGTTCTGATAGTTTTGTTGTACTGACGCTGTTTGTTATTTGATAGAAGATCAGTTTGGCCATGCAATTATTGCAATAATTTTCTCTTGAAGTAGGGTATACTATTTGTTGTCGAAACTCATTTTCTACGCTAGGATATTGAAAGTTTGCGACTTCACATTGCTTTTTGTTTCGGGCTTTAAATGGAGAGGGGGACAGGCTATTTACCAATAGACTAACTTGCCTTAATTCCTATTAAATAAATAATGGACAGATTTTTTTTAAAGGAAGGAAACATTTCACTACAGGTTATGTTGATTTGTTCCCTCTTACCCTCCAGATATTGAGCAAATAAGTATTGGCTAAGCAAATCACTGACTACACAGTATTATTCTCGGGCACCGTACGAGAATAACTGTAGCCCTGACGTTTGCTACAAATAATATTGAAAAGAGAAGAACTCATTATTCGGATTGGTTATAAATGTATATTAAGTGTTGTCGACGTTATTTGAGGTGCAATTCAAAGACGAAGAAGAAGAATAGAAGTGTCAGGTGATTTCATCAACACGAGGAACCATCTGGTGATTGCATCGCTAAGTTTACCCTGCTCCTGCGTGTTATCCCTAAACTCCAGTGGAAGGGAGGAAGAGAAGGTAAGAGCCGTTATAATGTAGCGTATCAATGTGCTATAATGATTTTTGGTTAAATAGAAAACGTCGATTTGATAACAGTATTTTCATTTTATCAGCCGAACAAACAATATATTATTCCTACGTAGTCGTAGGCTACACACTACGCACACGTTTTGCAATGGTCATGGAAGGATTTGTGTGCCAGTGTGGTGGGGATTTTACGGAGTTGGTGTTGTTTGATGGCACTCAATTGTAGACTAGTAAAATGTATATTTAATGTAAAATGCATTCGATGAACAAATTATTTGAGTAGCCTAACGACATCTAAAGATTGCAATAACGTTAGCCACAGCTTTGTCCCCTTGAATGACTTCTGTTTCATAAAGCATGCAAACCCATGTCGTGTGTTTTAATGAATATAACCTACAAAAAATATGTAGTTCACTGCCTCCTGATTCTGCATATATAAGAGCACACAAGTCATCTATTGTGGGAAAGTGCCTCAGTCTGCCCGTGGCACCAACAATAGACTACCTACAGGTAACTGCAAACAGTGTCTTAATTAATAGGGCGTTGGGCCACCACGAGTCGCCAGAACAGCTTCAATGCGCCTTGGCATATATTCTACTAGTGTTTGGAACTCTATTGGCGGGATGGGTCACCATTATACCACGACAAATTGCGTAATTATTTGTTTTGTTGATGGTGTCTCGGGCGCCGCTCCAGAATGTCCCATAAGTGTTGATCTGGTGACAGACGCACAACCTTTAAATCCCCAATGCTCATTTGGCTGCGTTTACACGGGCAGCTGAATTCAGATCTTTTTCCACTAATTGATCTTTTGACTAATCACACATTTATCAGAGCTCAAATGGTCAATTTGTGAAATATTATCAGTGAGCTCTCTTTAGCCATGGTAGCCAAAATAATGGGCGACTATGCATTTTTAAAGGTGACCCTAAGCGTGGGATGTTAATGAATTCAGGAACCACACCTGTGTGGAAGCACCTGCTTTCAATATACTTTGTTTCCCGTATTTACTCATGTTAACTTTAGTTTGGCAGTTACCTGGACCATCTTTGCAATAATTCTAAATAATAATAATAATGTTTTCATGCTAACCTTTGGCAATGCAAAATACAGTGGAGTGACTTTATTTATAGTAACAAATGTGGTGGAAAACTTGGACTATTTATTAGACGGATAATAATGTAAAGTTGATAGGCATAATCAGTCATCTTTTTTTAACAATAACATTTTATGGCATGATGTTGGTATTGACTTTATGATAGATGAGCAGCAGGATATGTCTTATTTGCCACATAGAACACCTGCCATGGTATTTTTGAAATGCATTAGGACCTCAGTTTTTCCAAGATGTAACACATTAATGTGTTTTTTATTTCATTTATTTTTTTGCTGCTGTGGCTGGAACTGTCAATCATTTCCCTCTGCTTTCGTTTTCCTTATTGAGTGAGTGAGTGGGTGTCCATGGAGTCTAATTTCTTCTTGTAATTACCCAGTATGGAAAAGGGGGCACTTGTGAGTTGCTGCTCAAATTATTTGTGAGGGGGTTGATTCCCTCTTCTGTGGCTTTCCTCTTGAGTCCTGAACACTCTTTATGAACACTGATAGGCCTAATATAATGAAATGCATGCGTATCGCAGTAGAGGCATTTGATGTGTTCAATTCTGTTGATGTTACTGCTGTAGAGAAAAGCGATTCAGTTGGATGGAATAGACATTTATTGGCCATGCAGTGTTGTATGAATGAATATAAATAGCTTTTGCAGTCAATCACAAGGTCGTGCTGTCGCTCTCCAGTGGCATTTTTTATTCAGTATTAAAATGTAGGATATTCTCATAGATGTGTGTGTGTGTGTGTGTATGTATGTATATATCTATATATATCTATATATATATATATATATCTATATGTATATATATATCTATATCTATCTATCTATCTATCTATCTATCTATCTATCTATCTATCTATCTATCTATCTATCTATCTATCTATCTATCTATCTATCTATCTATCTATCTATCTATCTATCTATCTATCTATCTATCTATCTATCTATCTATCTATCTATCTATCTATCTATCTATCTATCTATCTATCTATCTATCTATCTATCTATCTATCTATCTATCTATCTATCTATCTATCTATCTATCTATCTATCTATCTATCTATCTATCTATCTATCTATCTATCTATCTATCTATCTATCTATCTATCTATCTATCTATCTATCTATCTATCTATCTATCTATCTATCTATCTATCTATCTATCTATATAGTGGAGTTTGAAGTTGACACCCTTAATAAAGATGAGCAATAATGATATAAAAAAATAAAACATTAAAATACTAAGCTACATTATATGCTAAAACAAATTGGGACATTATTTTATATGAATACAGTTGCTCAGAGAAATAGATTATCTTTTAACAAGATAAAGTTAAATGGTAGGCTTCCAAATTATTGATACCCCTAAATATTTTTTTATAAATTAAGCATTTGCAAGTTTAGTATTTTGTCCTATATTCTTAGCACACAACGACTACATCAAGCTTGTGACTCTCCAAAAAATGTGGACGCATTTACAGTTTGTTTTGGTTGTTTCAGATTTAGTGGCCAATAGAAATGAAGGATGCATAATGTGTGGTCATTTTATTTTTTATTGTAAATAAGAATATAATTTTCCTAAACACTTTTATGTTAATGTGGATGCTACCATGATTACATATCATTCTGAATCATGAATAATGAGTGAGAATTGTTAGAGGGCCTAAGATCATACCCCCAAACAGGGTTTTAACATGTCATCTCATTGGCTAGTGTCAAAGTAAAGTAAAGAGGCACTTTTTTTTTTTTTTTTTTTGCAGCCTAGGTTCCGGGAAAAATGTGGCCTTTTTATAAATGCGTTTCATGCAATTTTACTCAATTTTACATGACTTGAGACTTTGGCTGAATCTTTTTTAATTCCGCACAAATAATCAAAATGGCAGGCTACTTTGACACTGAGAAACTGAAAATCTGAGAAATAAATATGACCTTGTCTGGATTCCATCAATAGCCTATGTGTGGAAACAGATATTGAAGGCTACATTATGATGAAATTATAGTCCTAAAAAATGCTTTACAGTTTAACTGACTCACCCAATGATGCTCACTTGCTGGTGATGGCTGATGAGCTCATGCCAAAAGCCTATCTCTCTTTTGTAAAACAATATTTAGAGGTTTATCAAATATTTTGGTAGCCTACAGCATAGTGTTCTATATTCAGCAGGAGCCATTTGTTTTACAACCTGTGTTTTCCCTCGATTGTATTTGAAATATTGTGAAAGGCATGTTTTGTCTTAGTGCTGTTTTTTCATTGACAGATTGGCTGCCCATTCCCGACTGTAGGCTATTCCTTGTTTTTGGGCTACAATCCACAACTCGGCTATTTTTAAAAATAAGCTATTGATCCTTTGTGGATAAATTATAAGCCTTCTCGTGGTGTTTGGCAAATGTATAGTGCATTCAGAAAGTATTCAGACTCTTACCTTTTTCCACATTTTATGTTACACCCTTATTCTAAAATGTATTAAATAGCACATTTCCTCATCAATCTACACACAATACCCCATTAAAAACAGTTCTTTAGAAATGTGAGCACATTTATTAAAAATAAGATACTTTATTTATGTTAGTATTCAGTCCCTTTGCTATGAGACTCGAAATTGAGCTCATGTGCATCTTGTTTCCATTGATCATCCTTGATGGTTCTACAACTTAATTGGCGTTCACCGGTGGTAAATTCAATTGATTTGAAATTATTTGGAAAGGCACACACCTGTCTATGTAAGGTCCTGCAGTTGACAGTGCATGTCAGAGCAAAAACCATGCCATGAGGTCGACGGAATTGTCCGTAGAGCTCCGAGACAGGATTGTGTCGAGGCACAGATCTGGGGAAGGGTACCCAAAAATGTCTGCAGCATTGAAGGTCCCCAAGAACATGGTGCCGTCCATCATTCTTAAATGGATGAAGTTTTGAACCAGCGAGACTCATCCTAGAGCTGGCCGCCTGTGTAAACTGAGCAATCGGTGGGAGAAGGACCTTGGTCAGGGAGGTGACCAAGAACCTGATGGTCACTCTGACAGAGCTCCTGGAGATGGGAGAGCATTCCAGAAGGACACCCATTTCTGCAGCACTCCACCAATCAGGTCTTTATGGTAGAGTGGCCAGACGGAAGCCACTCCTCAGTAAAAGGCACATGACAGCCCGCTTGTAACTAAAGGACTCTGACCATGAGAAACAAGATTCTCTGGTCTGATGAAACCAAGATTGAGGAAAGTTCCCTACGGTGAAGCATGGTGATGGCAGCATCATGCTGTGGGGATGTTTTTCAGCTGCAGGGACTGGGAGACTAGTCAGGATCAAGGGAAAGATGAATGGAGCAAAGTACAGAGAGATCCTTGATGAAAACCTGCTCCAGAGCGCTCAGGACCTCGGACTGGGAGAAAGGTTTACCTTCCAACAGGACAACGACCCGAAGTTCACAGCCAAGACGACACGAGTGGCTTCGGGACAAGTCTCATTGTCCTTGAGTGGCCCAGCCAGAGCCCGGACTTCCAACTCAATCGAACATCTCTGGAGAGACCTGAAAATAACTATGCAATTGACGCTCCCCATCCAACCTTACTTGACAGGATCCTGCTTGACAGGATCTGCAGAGAAGAGTGGGAGAAACTCCCCAAATACAGATGTGCCAAGCTTGTAGTGATATACTCAAGTGTAATTGTTGCCAAAGGTGCTTCAAAAAAGTACTGAGTAAAGCGTATGAATACTTATGTAAATGTTTTTAATTGAAATACTTTTGCAAAAGTGTCTAAACCTGTTTTTGCTTTGTCATTATGGGGTATTGTGTGTAAATTGATTGGTGGGGAATTAAAAAAAATAATTATATTTTAGAATAGCCTGTAATGTGGAAAAAGTCAAGGGGTCTAAATATTTTCAGAATGCGCTTTATTTCAATTCGTAAGGGGTGCTTCTGTTCCTTCAGAACCCTTCGCGCGGCCATAATTCTATCAGGAAATAAATGAAGTGCAACACTGGAGAGATGAGTTGCAGGCTCATGTCTATCAGAGCAGAGAGGATCATAGAAAGTGAATCTCATTCTAGTTATGTGAGAGATACTGGCACGTTCCTCACACACACGCTTTGGTCTCCAACAGGTTACAATGTTGCGCAAAGCATAAACCCAGGCCGGCCCAACCCAAATCAACTCTTAGAATATTAGGCCCGGTCTGAGAATCTACTTTTTCACATTTAGTTAATTCTCCTGCCCCCACAAAAGAATGTGGCGACAACTCTAATGAACTTTGATCTATTCTGTGAATATTTAAAATAATTGTTCATGACTTGAGGTACCAAATGGATGCCGGAACAAAGCAGTCCAAAACGGAGAGGTGCAGGATCCGGCTCAAATGAAGCAATGGCACCAAGATATTCTAACCTCCCTCCATTACCAATAACATGGGAGGTTAGCATGTCTTTGGCCATCTAACTTACTCATCGTTATTCAAGCTTTGTTCAGAATTATTTTAATTTCTATTTGGGGGGGAGGGGGGATTAATCGGAAACGCAACCAAGACAAACTGCAAATGCATCCAACATGTTTGGAGTCACAAGCTGGATGTGGTCATTGCGTGCTTGGAAAATGGGACCAAATACTGAACTTTTGACTACTTAAACAAATATTTAGAGGTGTCAATTTTGACCCCTAACTTTATTAGATTTGTTTATTTCTTGTTAAACAAAATCTCTGAGCAATTTGTATAATATAATTTCCCCCCTTTTTTTTGGTTCTTTTTTTTGTTGCATTGAATGTAGCTCAGTATTTGAATTATTTTATACAGTCATTATTGCTCATCTTTATCAAGGCTGTCAATCATTTCGGACCCACTGTATGTGCATTGTCACTACTCCAAATGCATGGAAATAATAGTTTATTTTTTAATGTGTCTGTCACAAGTTCTACACATGGATTAGAGCACTCCGTATGCAGCCAACAATGGATGATGTTATTGGTTCTACTCAAGTGCTTTCCAATTCGAGTGCCGTCTATTTATTTAATAGAGAAGCATGTGCTACATTTAATAATTTCTCCAAAAGGACCCATCATCAAAATTATTGTTTTTGTTGTTTGCCATATATCTAGCAGTGAGTGACAATATCCTGGACACTTGGCTACCATGGATCCTAAGTCTGATAGATTTGACAAAACGATGCATAGCTCCTGTCAAGGCATCTGTCAGTGTTCAGCTGCCATTTCTGACCCGACGATATCTCATCCCACAAAGGCCTTCTATGTTCCACGTTGTCAAGGTGACTCTATTAATATTTACTCCATTGATGCAGCTGTCCATTTGTATCATCCCTGATTTTCTAAATATTCTATTGACTTTGTTTTGATTTCGTTAGGCTATATGCTGTTCAGTGGGAATGTTATGACTGCGTCTCAGTGTCCGGGTAAGAATGAGACTACTTGATTCACATTAGGATGGTCTTTCAGCCTGGGCTATGAGGAAGTTCTAATTGAGATAGAAAAGAGAACCCTAATGCTCAGTGTGATCTCCCACGCGTGTCCTGCTTGGCGACAGCTATGTTGAAGTACAGTGGATGTTGAATGGGGAAGTTGGCACAGTTATCAAATTTGATTGATCATGCACATGGTTAGCATATGTGAGTGTATTGAAATGCTTGTGCTCCTAGTTCCGACTATGCAGTAATATCTAACAAATTCACAATAACCACCTTATAAACACAAATGTAAATGGATGAATAGAATATGTACATATAAATATATGGATGAGCGATGGCCGTGCAGCATAGGCAAGATGCAGTAGATGGTATAAAATGCAGTATATACATATGAGATGAGTAATGTAGGATATTTAAACATTAAAGTGCCTTTATTTAAAGTGACTAGTGATACCTTTTTTAGTAAATCCATTTATTACATTTATGAAAGTTACAAGAGATTTGAGTCTGTATATTGGCAGCAGCCACTCTGTTAGTGATGGCTGTTTAACAGTCTGATGGCCTTGAGATAGAAGCTGTTTTTCAGTCTCTCGGTCCCAGCTTTAATGCACCTGTACTGACCTCGCCTTCTGGATGATAGCGGGGTGAAAAGGCAGTGGCTCGGGTGGTTGTCGTGTCTGTATTTTGGGCCTTCGTGTGACATTGGGTGCTGTAGGTGTCTTGGAGGGCAGGTAGTTTGCCCCCGGTGATGCGTTGTGCAGACTGCACTACCCTCTGGAGAGCCCTGCGGTACAGTTGCCGTACCGGGCATTGATGCAGCCCGACGGCATGCACTCGATTGTGCATCTGTAAAAGTTTGTGTGTTTTTAGATGACAAGCCAAATTACTTCAGCCTCCTGAGGTTGAAGAGGTGCTGTTGCGCCGCCTTCCCCATGCTGTCTGTGTGGGTGGACCATTTCATTTTGTCCATAATGTGTACGCCAAGGAACAATACACCTTCTCCACTACTGTCCCGTGGATGGGCGAGTGTGCTCCCTCTGTTTCCTGTAGTCCCTGATCATCTCCTTTGTTTTGTTGACATTGAGCGATGGTTATTTTCCTGACACCACACTCCGAGGGCCCTCACCTCCTCCATGTAGGCCGTCTCGTCGTTGTTGGTAATCAGGCCTGTCACTGTAGTAGTGTCTGCAAACTTGATGATTGAGTTGGAATCATGCATGGCCACGCAGTCATGGGTGAACAGGGAGCACAGTGGAGGGCTGAGAACACACCCTTGTGGTCAGCTGATCAATTAGTAATGAATAGCGGGAAACAAAGCAACGATACATTCTCAGTATGCGAAAATAGAATGTTTAATAGTATGCAACATTTTAGAAAATTGAATATGGTTTAAATACCAGGATGTTATTTACACTTGTTTAGGCTCTAAATATAGCAGATTATTTTTCTCACTTTTCCACAATGCATTGGGAGTGTGGGCTGTGAGTGATGGGCCCTAGTTCTTTTCAAGTTACCCCCCCAAACACAACTATGCTACTTAATTGGGAAGATACCTGACGCTTCTGCGGTGGGGTTCAAATGTAAGCTGTTGTTTTTGTTGTTCTAATAGGATCACAAGCATTGCATCTTATGCTACATTTAGTTTTGTATAATCACTCCATTTATTTAGCTTACTTTCTCCTATAGTGTTAAGTCTGGTGGTGGATACTGTGCTGAATAGCCTGTATGAATCCTACACTGACGTGAATCTAACTCTGTATCATAATTTTTGTATGCTTCTGTAGCTATTGCTTAAGTCCATTCCTGGGAAAATGGTAGTGCCAAACAAGAGAGGCTTCATAGAATGTGTAATGGAAGTGATTTGTGCAGCACATTGACTTGGTACTGGTACCCCTGTATATAGCCTCGTTGTTATGTTACTTTTTTGATATTTAATTTAGCAAATATTTTCTCAACTCTATTTCTTGAACTGCATTGTTGGTTTAGGACTTGTAAGTAAGCATTTCACGTTAAGGTCTATCTATACCTGTTGTATTTGGTGCATGTTACAAATACGATTGGGTTTGGAATGAATCCTGCATCAAGCAAGTGCTTTATCCCTTGGCGGTTATAAGGGGGACCTCGCGGAAAGAGGTTCATCCTTGAAAATGATACAAAGAAAAGCCACCTATTACTATGAGCCAGTGTCTATCTAGCTGGCCATCTACTCCAATAATATTGTACATGTCTGACCTAAGAGCAAAATCATGTTGATTTATTAAATTGTCTCAACTTGCATGCACATTTGGAAGAATACATAAAGTACAGTAACACCACACTCTGCTGTCCCTGTAGTTTGATTGATCAAAGTACAGTGTCCTACTGGGGAGATTACACTCTGTCAGTGCTGTGGGCAAAGGTGGCTGTGATGTGACTGCCTGTGTAGTGCGAGAGGGAGGCCAGGTCCAGAGTGAATGCCTCTTTATGCTCCTGGCTGACACCTGCTTGGCTGGGGGGGGCAGAGCTGTGCTTCTTCCCCCTGTCCTACTGGCTTGGTATGCTCCTTCAATAAACCCTTGGCACTGGCCTCTTCTCCCTCCTGCAAAAGGGAATAACTCTCTAGGTCTTTGTCTGGCCAGCCCCAGCACACACAGCATAGCCCCAGGACTGTGTTAAGGCTTTTTTGATTGTTAGCTGTCTTGGGTTAAATATAGAAGTTTATGAAGGATAGGAAATATGGGGGTTACTAGCTAAGGAATAATGAAGATATGTGTTGTAGTCTTATGTTTTCAAAATAATTTGGTGTTTTATTTGACAAGTTCCCTCCAGTTAATAAAAAAACACCAGATTAAAATCACTACGTCAGAAATGAAAATTAACTTCAGCCTAAAAGTGAATTGCTGGCTCTTTCGTACCATATAAAGTGTACTTTTTTGTTTATTTTGTCCAGTGTTATTCTTGTATTTCCATAGCCCTCTGATATAGTGATGGCATGTACTCAAATGCGACGCCAGGGCTTGCTTTCAGTCATCTCTTCGCAGTCAGACACAAGATGACGTCTGTGCCATAAATTGTTTTTAAACAAGATTTCATGGCATTATTCATTATTCCCCTCAGTGCAGGGATCTTAGGTGGTGATGTGTAATAGAATAATAGTGGGCCTGTTCCACTGACATGTTGACCATTAATCTGCCTCCTTAATGTTCTGCTCTACCACCTCTTTCTGCTCTGTGCATGTAGACAGAGGGGCTGTGGGAAAGATCTGGCCTGTCTGTGTGGACCCGCTGGTTCTGATCCCTGCTCTACCCTAAAGGACATCCACTGATAAAGACCCCCCCAGGAGATGCTTCCAATGTAAAACAGGGAAACCGCTTATCTAGTCTTGCTGGTGTAGCCAGGGCTCTAAATTGGTAATGTTCTGTGTAACCAGGAGTTTATTTTGCTAGTCCCAAAATAAATCTCCCTGATAATTGTTGTCATGATGAGGCTTCGCTGTACCGTTGTTTCCAAGTGCCCTAGAGAAGAACGTGAGTGTAGATTCGACGTTGTCATGGTTGCACTATTCCTACAGTGAAAATGGCTCGTTTCTTTCCAACCCAGGTCAAAAGATTTGACCTGTATTACCGACGCAACATTTTTATCTTCCTATAGGTCGTTATTAATCAAATGTCACTGGTTCAGAAAGTTCCATTTGGCTGCTGGGAGGCAAGGAGACCCCTAGCTCCGCTAAAACCATTGACAACTACGTGCCGTTTTCAAGGGATTGTTAAATAAATGTTAACTATTTGGTTTTATTATCGTCACCTCTTGAAGAGCGTAGTCATAACTACACATTTCCAATTTATTCCACATTTTTAGCTCCATCAGTTGTACAGCAAGTCACGGTATGCTTTTCATCAAATCAGTTGATCATGTCATTTCAGATACTTGAGGGTAGCTTGGTTGTTGATTATGGCTAGACAACCATTTTCAGGTCTTGCCATAGATTTGTCAAACATAAGTCAAAACTGTAACTCGGCAGCTAAGGAACATTCACTGTTGTCTTGGTAAGCAAATCCAGATTTGTAGATTTGGTCTTGGGTTTTAGGTTCTTGTCCTGCTGAAAGGTTGATTAATCTCCCAGTGTCTGCTGGAAAGCAGACTGAACCATGTTTTCCTCTAGGATTTTGCCTAATATATATATATATATATATATTTTTTTTTTATCCTGTAAAATTCTGTAGTCCTAAATGATTACGATCGTACCCATAACATGATGCAGCCACCACTATGCTTGAAAATATGGAGAGTGGTACTCTGTAATATGTTGTATTGGATTTGCCCCAAAACAAAACACTTAGTGTTCAGGACAAAAAGCTAATTTCTTTGCCGTATTACTTTAGTGCCTTGTTACAAACAGGATGCATGTTTAGGAATAGTTGTATTACTTTAGTGCCTTGTTACAAACAGGATGCATGTTTAGGAATAGTTATTACTTTAGTGCCTTGTTACAAACAGGATGCATGTTTAGGAATAGTTTTATTACTTTAGTGCCTTGTTACAAACAGGATGCATGTTTAGGAATAGTTTTATTACTTTAGTGCCTTGTTACAAACAGGATGCATGTTTAGGAATAGTTTTATTCTGCACAGGGTTCCTTCTTTTTACTCTGTCAATTAACTGAGGATGACATTGTATACTAACCTTTCTCCTATCACAGCCATTAAACTCTAACTGTCTTAGTCACCATTGGGATCATGGTGAAATCCCGAGCGGTTTCCTTCCTGTCAGGCAACTGAGTGAAGAAGGATTCCTGTATCCTTCTTGTGACTGGATGGTGTATCAATACACCCAAAGTGTAATTAATAACTTCACTATGCTCAAAGGGAAATTCAATGTGTTTTAAAATGTATTTTTATCTACCAAGATGCCGTTATTATTCTCCTTATTTGCGAGGCATTGGAAAACCTCCCTGGTCTTTATGGTTGGATCTGTTTGAAATTCACTGCTGGATTGAGTGACCTTGCATAAATATAATTGCATGTGGCACAGATATGCTAAACATTATTATTGCACACAGAGTCCATGCAACTTATTGTGTGACTTGTTAAGCACATTTTTACTCCTCAACTTATTTAGGCTTACCATAACAAAGGGGTTGAAAACTTACTGACTCGAGACATTTCAGCTTTTCAAATTTGTAAGTTAATTAGGGCAGGGTAGCCTAGTGGTTAGAGCGTTGGACTAGTAACCGGAAGGTTGTGAGTTCAAACCCCCGAGCTGACAAGGTACAAATCTGTCGTTCTGCCCCTGAACAGGCAGTTAACCCACTGTTCCCAGGCCGTCATTGAAAATAAGAATTTGTTCTTAACTGACTTGCCTGGTTAAATAAAGGTAAAAAAAAAAAAAAAAAAAAAAAAAAAAAAAAAAAAAAAAAAAAAAAAAAAAAAAAAAAAAAAATTAAAAATCATAATTCAAATCAAAGTTGATTTGTCACGTGTGCCGAATACAGAGAAATGCTTACTTATAAGCCCTAACCAACAGTGCAATTTGTAAGTAAAAAATAGGTATTAGGTAAAGACTAGATAAGTAAAGAAAGGGGGGGGGGTGAGAGAGAACTAGTAAAATTACAGTAGCGAGGCTATATACAGGTGGTACCGGTACAGAGTCAATGTGCGGGTTTATCGGGCTAATTGAGGTAATATGTACATGTAGGTATAGTTAAAGTGACTTTATCTATGCACAGAGAGTAGCGGCAGCGTAAAAGAGGGGTTGGCGGGGGTGGCAGGACACCTGATGATTACCTGTTCAGCACTCTTATGGCTTGGGGGTAAAATCTATTGAGAGGCCTTTTGGTCCTAGACTTCGTGCTCTGGTACCGCATGCCATGCAGTAGCATTGAGAACAGTCTATGGCTGGGGGTCTTTGACAATTGTTAGGGCCTTCCTCTGACACCGCCTGGTATAGAGGTTCTGGATGGCAGGAAGCTTGGCTCCAGTGACGTACTGGGCTGTACGCACTACCCTCTGTAGTGCCTTGCGGTCGGAGGCCGAGCAGTTGCCTTACCAGGCAGTGACGCAACCAGTCAGGATGCTCTCGATGGTGCAGCTGTTAAACCTTTTGAGGATCTGAGGACCCATGCCAAATATTTTCAGTCTTCTAAGGGGGAATCGGTTTTGTCATGCCCTCTTCACGACTGTCTTGGTGTGTTTGGACCATTCTAGGTTGTTGGTGATGTGGACACCAAGGAACTTGAAGCGCTCAACCTGCTCCACGACAGACCCGTCGATGTGAATGGGGGCATGTAAGGTCCTCCTTTTCCTGAAGTCCACAATCCTCTCCTTTGTCTTGATCACGTTGAGGGATAGGTTGTTATTCTGGCACCACCTGGCCAAGTCTCTGAGCACCACCCTCTAGGTTGTCTTGTTGGTGATCAGGCCAGGTGGGAAAGGGCAGTGTGGAGTGCAATAGAGATTGCTTCATCTGTGGATCTGTTTGAGCGGTATGCAACTTGGAGTGGGTCTAGGGTTTCTGGGATAATGGTGTTGATGTGAGACATGACCAGCCTTTCAAAGCACTTCATGGCTACGGACGTGAGTGGTACGGGTCTGTAGTCATTTAGGCAGGTGTTCTTGGGCACAGGGACTATGGTGGCATGCTTAAAGCATGTTGGTATTGGTGTTGGTACTGACTCGGACAGGGAGAGGTTGAAAATGTCAGTGAATACACTTGCCAAGTTGGTCAGCTCATGCTTGGCGTACGCATCCTGGTAATACGTCTGGCCCTGCGACCTTGTGAATGTTGACCTGTTTAAAGGTCTTACTCACTTTGGTCATCTGGAACAGCTGATGCTCTCATGCATGCTTCGGTGTTGCTTGCCTCGACGCGAGCATAGAAGTGATTTAGCTCGTCTGATAGGCTCGTGTCACTGGGCAGCTTGTGGCTGTGCCTCCCTTTGTAGTCTGTAATAATTTGCAAGCCATGCCATATCCGAGGAATGTCGGAGCCGGTGTAGTACGATTCGATCTTAGTCTTGTATTAATCCATGACTTATGGTTGGGGTATGTACGTACTGTGGGGATGACTTCCTCGACACTTATTGATTAAGCCAGTGAATATGGTGTACTCTTCAATACCTTAGAAGAATCCTGGAACCTATTCCAGTCTGTGCTAGCAAAACAGTCCTGTAGTTTAGCATCTGCTTCATCTGACCACTTTTTTTATTAATCTAGTCAAGAGTGCTTCCCGCTTTACGTTTTGCTTGTAAGCAGGAATCAGGGGGATAGAATTATGGTCAGATTTGCCAAATGGAGGGAGAGCTTTGTTCGCGTCTCTGTGAATGGAGTATAGGTGATCTAGAATTTTTTTTCCATCTTGTTGCACATTTAACATGCTGATAGAAATGAGGTAAAACTGATTTAAGTTTCCCTGCATTAAAATCCCCGGCCACTAGGAGCTCTGCCCCTGGGTGAGCAGTTTGCTTATTTCCTTATCCAGCTGACTGAGTGCGGTCTTAGTGCCAGCATCCGTCTGTGGTGGTAAATAAACAGCCACAAAAAAAAATAGATGAACTCTCTTGACAAATAGTGTGGTCTGCAGCTTATGAGAGACTTTATTTCAAGCGAGCAAAATCTGTTGACATCCTTAGATTTCGTGCACCTGCTTTTGTTTACAAATATACACAGACCGCCCCCACCTAGTCTTACCGGAGTGTGCTCTTCTAACCGGTGCACCGTATATCCCGCCAGCTGAATGTTTTTCCATGTCATTCAGCCACGATTCGGTGAAATGTAAAATTTTGACGTTTTTGATGTCCTGTTGGTTGGATATTCATGATCGTACCTCTTCCAATGATTGTACGTTTTCAATTAATATTGATGGTAAAGGCAGATTCCCCACTCTTCGTCGGATGATCCTTACGAGGCGCCCCGCCCTGTGTCCTCTATACTTGTCTCTTTCTCTTACGGATGACAGGGATTTCGGCCTTGTTGGACAGTTGGGATGGCGTATCGCTGCAGAATGCTGTGGTAGCCATGCTAGTTAAGTGTCCTTGAATTCTAAACAAATCAGTGTCAGCAGCAAAACACACACCACCACCTCCATGCTTCACAGTGGTTACCACACATGCGGAGATCATCCGTTCACCTACTATGCGTCTCACAAAGACACGGCGGTTGGAACCAAAAATCTCAAATTTGGACACATCAGACAAGAGGATAGATTTCCACTAATCTAATGACTGTTTCTTGGCCCAAGCAAGTCACTACTTCTTATTGGTGTCCTTTAGTTGTGTATTCTTTGCATCAATTCGACCATGAATACCTGATTCACGCAGTTTCCTCTGAACAGTTGATGTGTCTCTTACTTGTACTCTGAAGTGTTTATTTGGGCTGCAATTTCTGAGGTTGGTAACTCTAATGAACTTATCCTCTGCTGCAGAAGTTACTCTGGGTCTTCCTTTCCTGTGGTGGTCCTCATGACAGCCAGTTTACTCATAACGCTTGATGGTTTTTGCGACTGCACTCGAAGAAACATTCAAAGTCAAATTACTCTTTGCTCATTTAAACTGTTCTTGCTATAATATGGACTTAGCCCTGTTTGGTAAAATACCATCTTCTGTATACCCCCCTACCTTGTCACAACACAACTGATTGAAATTTCACAAATTAACTTTTAACAAGGTACACCTGTTAATTGAAACGCATTCCAGGTGACTACCTCATGAAGCATTTTAAGAGAATAACACAAGCATGCAAAGCTGTCATCAAGGCGGCTACTTTGAATCTCAAATATAAAATACATTTGGATTTGTTTAACACTTTTATTTTTTGGATACTGCATGATTCCATATGTTACTTCATAGTTTTGATGTCTTCACTATTATTCTACAATGTCAAAAATTGTAAAAATAAAGAAACCCTTGAATGAGTAGGTGTGTGCACTTTTGACTGGTACTGTAGGTAAGCAATACTACTTCTGTGACCTGTTTATATTGCCCTTATAAGTTATTCGGTTATATTAACTCCATGGGTAATGGTGTTAGTGGTTATTGACAATATATTATGTATTTACCTCATGTCAATCAACCTTTCTAACCATCGTTAATACCTAGCTCTGCAGCGTCCTTGTATGGTTAGCGAATGCCAATTTTGTTAGTGCCTTTCATACCTCAAGTTTGTTAACATTGTATAGCGTACCACAACACCGATCACTTGTATGAAACGGTTTCATGTGTGGTGTTATTAAGGGAAGTTGTTTCACTTTAGAAAAGTGGTTGTATATGCAAATGAGCTGTTCAGGTGTTCAAGGCATGCTGCTGAGACAGTCACATCCTTTCTTATCGTACATTACTGTGCTTCAAAAACTGCATATAGTGCTGCTGCCGACGGATTATTTATTTTACATCATTTCAACAGTACAATGCAAATTAATTACTTAAACATCATACAATGTGATTTTCTGGATTTTTGTTTTAGATTCCGTCTCTCACAGTTGAAGTGTACCTATGATCAAAATTAGACCTCTACATGCTTTGTAAGTAGGAAACCTGCAAAATCGGCAGTGTTATCAAATACTTGTTCTCCCCACTGTACATAGACCAAAGCAGTCTTTAAGGTGCAGTGTAGAGCACTGTGTGGTAGCCGGCTGGTAACAGTGACTAGTTCAGGGCAGGGTACTGGGTGGAGGGCCGGCTAGTCATGGCTGATAGCATGGAGCTGTTTATCAATCTCTTGGTCCCAGCTGTGATGCTCCTGTACTCTCTCTGCCTTTTTAGATGGTAGCGTGGTGACCAGGCTGTGGCTCGGGAGGTTGAGGTCTGAGATCTTCTTGGACTTTCTGTGACACTGGGTGATGTAGATGTCCTTGAGGTTAGGCAGTGTGCCCCCAATGATGTGTTGGCCTGACCTCACCACCCCCTGCGGTTGCAGACGTTGTACCAGGTGGTGATGCAGCCCAACATGAAGCTCTCAATGGTGCATCTGTCGAAGTTTTGTGAGGGTCTTGGGTGCCAAGATGCTTTTCTTCAGCTTCCTGAGGTGTCATGAAGGCTGTTGTGCCTTCACTACACTGCCTGTGTGAAGGGACTGTTTGAAGTTGTCAAGCTTTTGACCCTCTCCACTGCAGCCCCGCAGATGGGGGCGTGCTCTCTCTGCTTTTGCCTGTAGTCCGTAATCCGCTCCTTCATTTTTGAGTTTAGTGGAAAGTTGTTTTCCTGGCACCACTCCACCAGGCCTCTCACCACCTCCCTGAAGGCCGTCTCGTCATTGTTGGTAATCATGCCTAACACTGTTGTCATCAGCAAACTTGATTTAGTTGCACATGTGCATGGCCACTCAGTCATGGGTGAACAGGAGGGGGCTGAGCACCCACCCCTGTGGGGCCGCTGTGTTGAGGATCAGTGTGGCAGAGGTGTTGTTGCCTACCTTTGCCACTTGGGGTCGGCCCATCAGGAGGTCCAGGAACCAGTTGCACAGGGCTTAGTGATAAGAAGTTTCTAGGGCACAACATGTGCTTCAAAAGTAGCTTGAGTTCATATAGGCTGTATCTCAATCAGTTTAAAAAATCTATATTTTCTGGTGCGCCTAAATTTCATGTGGTGCTCCTAACCTTTTAAATTGGGAGCACCAGAGCTACCAACGTTTTTTTGTTTGTTGTTTAGAGAACTGGATGTAGCTGGTCTAGCTCAAAAAATATTTTTGTTGTTGTGTCATCGTTGGTCGTCTGCCTATACCACCCTCTCAAACATCTTTTCTAATTATTCTATGATTTGCTCTTATCACAGTGGACTGATACTATTACCAGGAGGGAGAGTGGTTTTGTAAGGGACTTTTTTTTAATTAGCATACACAGGAAGGAAGCTCAGGACTTTATTGTGGTGCGAGTCCCCCCCCCCCCCCAAATGTGCTGCCAGAATGACTGGGGATTAGCAGGAGCTTAGAAGACTGTTTTGAATACATTTCAGAAACCTAGCACTCCAAAAATGACTGAGAATAATGAGGTTTAGAGACCAAGAACCTCCTAAACTCCATCCTCCATTGTGCATGTGCAGAAAGAAGATAAAACCTTTTATTATGGGCAAAGGGAAGTTGTTCGCCCCCAGGTGTATTACCTTATACCTGTATAATGTTCGATAGTGAAGAAAAGCGTCAGTGATGCGTTGTAGCTCTTGATACAATAGTGAGGAACGATCGCATAGTATGCCTACTATCAACTCATTCATCAGAGTGCTTTTCTGCTCTCAGGAAAATGGTCTTCTCGTTAATGCATATAGAAACCTATTTTTCGCTGCCGGCCGCGACAGGGAGACCAAAGGCGGTGCGCAATTGGCCCAGCGTCGTCCGGGTTAGGGGAGGGTTTGGCCGGCAAGGATGTTCTTGTCCCATTGCGCACCAGCGACTCCTGTGGCGGGCTGGGCGCAGTGCATGCTGACACAGCCGCCAGGTGTATGGTGTTTCCTCCGACACGATTGGTGGGCGTTGTGTCAAGAAGCAGTGCGGCTTGGTTGGGCTGTGTTTCGGAGGACGTATGGCTGTCGAACTTCGCCTCTCCTGAGTCTGTACGGGAGTTGCAGCGATGGGACAAGACTGTAACTATCCCATGAAAAGGGCTTGTATTTATTGTTTAAAAAAATTATATTTTAATTTCAGCATATACAGTAGCTCTGCACCACTGCGCTGTTTGAACAGGTCCCATTGGGGGAGTAGTGCATTTTATTTAGGGGAGAGGGTGCCATTTGCGACGCTGCCGGTGCCTGTGCCATCACTACCTCCTTGCTCTGGTGTCATTTCAGTAAAGTGAAAGCTGATTTAATGTGGAGGTCAGGCGGCATCGCCTAATAAAGGACCAGTCAAATAAAGGCAGGAAAATGTTTTTTCTTCCTCTACTTAAGTGCTGGCAGGAAATATAAAGGGACACTGTCAGAACATGAATGTGGAAGAACAGAGGAAGGGATGCCAGCAGATTCATCAATGCAGGGCTTTGTGTGTGGGAGGGAGGGTTTGGTGGAGGTTACTAAGGAGGCTGGGACTGGGGATGGTTTCTATGGGGTGTTAGACTGTGGGGTCTTGACCAGCTGTGATTGAATGATGGCGGGTGCAAGCTGCCTTTCCTGTCTGGACTGCCTGCATTAGCTGCTTGCTGTAGAATACTTCTCCAGGAGAAAGGAGAGCAACTACCGGAATATGGCACATTATGTTGTCCAGTGGAAAGGGAATGGAGGTGGTTCTCATTGTCTGTGACTAGGTTAATGGGGAGATGTCCTCTCATGGATATGCTCTTCATTTGACTCATCTCCCTTTTTTTTCATCCTCCTTTCAAAGAACAGCAACTTGTTTCAGTCGATCATCATTCTAACCCTGTAATTTAACGGTCATGTGTGAAGTCTTGTCTCTTGGTGTCTTGACAGTATGTGATGCTCTTATCTTTAATATATTTTCTCATGTTTTCTATGACGATTCTGTTCTCCCATATATTTCACTTTTTGTGTGGACCCAAGGAAGGGTAGCTGCTGGTTAAACAACTGCTAAATGGCGATCCTAATAATCTAAAGTTTTTTTTGTTTTGTTAGTTTTTTTGTCACTTGCGTCCTAGTATGTATTTGTTCAGTTGTTGCCTTATGTGTTTGGGCATCTGGCACTCGACTGGAAATCCGTTTCTCCATGCCACCCTATGTTATGTCTGTGATGGAATCAATTTGGTTGCTGCAGAGCTATGCAGCATAGACTGCAGTGCTGCAGTGTCGGAGCGTGTGCGTTTCTACGAAACCAGATATTCTGCACCAGCGTACACAGGCCAGGCATGGGAAGACTATACACACACACACACACACTGTTTAAAAGTAGATGTGCTGAATGAGGTTATTGGGCAATTGGAGATTAGTCAACACTGGAATTCACATGTATTAATTTGCCTAAATTGACAGGGTTATATTTGTAAAACAATTGTGGCTCATTTTGAATATGTATTTAACTAAGTACAATTCAATGCCCACATCCACATTTGTGTCCAGGCCTCATATTTTAAACATACAATACACGTTATTGCGCTTCACTGTTTCCAGAATCCACACTGCAAATTGGGGAATCTCAAGCAGGCTTTCGCAAGGTTCGCTTGTACATGCTCCCATTTCTGCTGCGGACGGTGTTTGGGTTCGCAGTAGCCCTGCCTCTGGTCTCCAGTGAGTGCACAGAGGCAGGCAGCCCCTTATCAGCAGAGCTGCCTGCAGCAGCAGTAGGGCCACAGGCTGTGTTCGAGAGCGTCAAAACCATGAAGTATCATTTGGTAAATAATGACTGACTGAACTAGAAATAATATGGAGTTATTCATGAATCAAGGTGATGTCTTGCCTTTTTAAAGGTGGCTGCATATTGAATGTGCCCACAGAATAGAGCAGACATGTAACCATCGAACCCCAGCCAGCTACTGTGACATCATAAGATCATAATGAGCATTGATCTGAAGCAGTGTGCCTGTTCTTCCACTCCTCCAATGTAAATGAGCAATTCCAGTCTGGCAGATTTAAGCCGCTCTCTCCCCTGCGAAGATAAATACAGCCTTCCCTGGCTTGATCAGAACTGTTTGATTGTGGTGCAAGCCTGTGCAGGGGGTTTGGTCGGGGGGGGGGGGGGGGGTGTAGCCATGAAAACCCCAACGCTCAGCCACACAAACCCAGCGGGAGCCCTCCGCTACTGTGGACCCCGGAGAGATGACAGGAGGGAGAGAAAGGAGACTGGGAGAAGCAGGGCTGCACTGGTGTCATGGGAACTAGGATGGATTTCATCATTCAGAGAGTAGGGGAAAGGAGAGGTGGGGGGGCGTCTCTTCTGGGAAAGGGGCTCCGCTTGATGAGGGAAGAGGCGGGGTGACGGTAACATGCAAGACATTCTTGGCGCCTCACCGCTCCGGCACACTGCAACAAGACCATGACAGATGGGTATGGTGTGGACATATACTCCACACTGGATTGACGTGATCTCCATGTGTATGGAGTCCAAACAGCGCTTGTCTGTAGAATGTTCTGTTATGTAGCCTGTTCATTAGATCCCTGTGACAGTGTGGTTTTAATAGCATCAGATTGCTAATTCTCCTGATGCTGATGACTGACATGTCCCTCTCCTTTCACCACCAAGCCCCCTTTTTCCCCTCACCGATTCACCAACAAGCCGATGGTGTCACCATGAATGGACTAACACGCTGTATAAATCAAGACCGAATGCCGTGCCGCTGCCTCAGTGTAGGAATGTGCAAACACATATTCACACAAATGCACCGAACGTTCCCAAAGAAGGAGTTTAGCTGAAAGGGATTGAATAGTTACCGACTGATCCCGCCGTGCGTGGCAGCAAAGCCCATTTTCTGCCCCCTCCCTTTTCTGGGTGTCAGCCAATCCCGAAGCTTTTATTATTGCGACCCATGACATTCTGTGAAATAATGTAATGGGGATCTATTAAAGGCTGTGCGTGTGTCTCACTTTGCGTGTATTAAAAGGGGTGTGTGTGTGTGTGTGTGTGTGCATTAAAGGGGGTGTGTGCATGTATTAAAGGGTGTATATGTGCTTGGTGCTGGTGGCGGATCTGCATTCCCACATTCCCAGGGTTCCCTTCTCCCACAGAGTAGGAGCAGCACTGTCCTGGTCCCTCTGCTAGCCACATAATGCCTTACTGCCTGGTCTGGCTCCACCAGACCTAGCCTGAGTGTGAGTCTGTTTGTGCTATCATGCAAACTTGCTGTCACTCAATGTCATGCCATGTTTAGCTTGACAACAGACCCGAAACGAGAAGCAATAAAGAGTGTAGCTTCACATCACCCCACGGTTGTGTTTATTAGGGACCAAAGAAAAGACTAAAACGGGGAGGGGGAATGCTTGGTCTTATCCAATAAGAAATGCTCATTGTCCTTTTCAATTTCAGACTTTTTTTTTTACAACGGTGTGCCCTGAACACGACCCATCACTTGTTGAACCATGTAATGCGACATCCTCTCAGTGCAACAGGAGCAGTGGATGTGAGGGCACTTCTGTTTTCCAGCGTGCCGTATTTGTATGATGGGACTTCATTGCTTTTCATGTCGGCACCAGCCGACGTGATATTTTACTTTTGTGTTTTGAGATAAAATACTCCTTTTTACTGGCAGCACTTCTGTCTGAAAGTTGTTTCTGTTCCCCCGTGGATGCCACATCCATTTCAGATATCACTTGGTAGATAATATAAACGGCGGTAGACCTAGTCTCGCAAGTAAGCTTAGATGTCTCGGCACAAGCTGTTGCTGAAATTATAAAATAAGGAATTACCTAATGCATTAAACTGTGTATTATTCTATAAACAATGATTGGAGTCTGTGTTGAATTGCCAAATGTGTTTAATGTGAAATATGTGCAATTCCCTTTTTTTTTATTATAACATTACTGTATAGTATAACAAATAGTATATTTTATTCTAGTTATCAGTTTTCTGTTGTGCTGTCGATTTGCATAAAATGACATGCCCTAGTTAATGCCCTAGTTAATGTCCATGAGTTGGACACATCTATCTATAGCCAGAGACCTATAGATAAATACATGGCTTTGTAATGACAACAAACTAGCCCAACCGTTTTAGATTATTTAGACGTCTCAGCTCATGCCCTTTAATTACTGACTCTGGTATAAAACAATCACTTTTTTTATTCAATTTTTTTTTTTTTTTATTTTTTTATTTTTTATTTTACCCCTCTTTCTCCCCAATTTCATGGTATCCAATTGTTTTTAGTAGCTACTATCTTGTCTCATCGCTACAAATCCCGTACGGGCTCGGGAGAGACGAAGGTTGAAAGTCATGCGTCCTCCAATACACAACCCAACCAAGCCGCACTGCTTCTTAACACAGCGTGCATCCAACCCGGAAGCCAGCCGCACCGTGTACCTGGCCACCTTGGTTAGCGCGCACTGCGCCCGGCCCGCCATCGCTGGTGCGTGATGATACAAGGACACCCCTACCGACCAAGCCCTCCCTAACCCGGACGACGCTAGGGCAATTGCCGGTTACGACAGAGCCAATTGCCGGTTACGACAGAGCCTGGGCCAGGGACTCTGATGGCACAGCTGGCGCTGCAGTACAGCGCCCTTAACCACTGCGCCACCCGGGAGGCCCCAAAACAATCACTTTCTGTTTATACCTGCCTAGGAGGGAATGGAGGAAAGGGAGGGGTGGTGGAAGAGACATAAGACAATGAACCATACCGTCTTGGATTTTTATCTTTGTTCTATTTCTCTTCTTTTGTGTCCTTTACACACCCTTTCCACACCCTTCTTTTGTGTCCTTTACACACCCTTTCCAAAGAGGGAACCCGATGTACCTCCACTCAAATCCCCTCCAATAATTCTAAAGTAGGATGCAAGGAAGGACTAATTAGGACTCGTTTGTATTTTTTCTTTTTGTTATTCTGTTACATCTTTCAGAAGATCAGAGAAGCCGTGTGGAGTATTCCAAACAGGCTACGGACTGGGTAGGGAAGAGTGTCTGAACAGAACACATTCAACTTTAGAACCTGATAGGTCCCACAGGCTGTCAAGAAGCGGGAAGATAAACAGATCATATACAAAGACCCAGACTTCAAAGTTGACACACCAGACCTTCCTCTCCACATCACCCCGGTTGAAAAACCAAGCAAGGAGGAGCTTGCTAACAACTTTACAGCTTAATTTTGTGAGGAACTTTAGGTAGCCATGGCAGTGTGATTTTGTGGAATGACATAAATTACATGTCTTGCATTCATTGGTGGCTGCGTGTAGTGTGACTGCTATGTAGAGCACCTAGAACAGCACCATTCTCTACCTCTGGTGTATTCATTCTGGTGAAGTCATGGGCATAGAAATCAGAATGAATAGAATGGGCTTGGAACCTCTAACCCTGGCAATTTGACTGGTCAACTCATGGTACACTTGCAATGGCTGTCTGGTGTTGTCATCAAATTTTTATTTGTCACATGCTTCATAAACTGTAGACGAACAGTGAAATACATACTTAGGGTCCTTCCCGACAATGCAGGGGAAGTAATAATAAATACACAAGTAACTAACTTGGCTAAATACAGTGTCTGGTAGATATGTACAGTTGAAGTTGTAAGTTTACATACACCTTAGCCAAATACATTTAAACTCAGTTTTTCACAATTCCTGGTATTTAATCCTAGTAAAAATTCCCTGTCTTAGGTCAGTTAGGATCACCACTTTATTTTAAGAAAGTGAAATGTCCGATTTAATAGTAGTGATTTTATTTAAGATATTTCTTTCATCACATTCCCAGTGGGTCAGAAGTTTACATACACTCAATTAGTATTTGGTAGCATTGCCTTTAAATTGTTTACCTTGGGTCAAATGTTTTGGGTAGCCTTCCACAAGCTTCCCACAATAAGTTGGGTGAATTTTGGCCCATTCCTCCTGACAGAGCTGGTGTAACGGAGTCCGGTTTGTAGGCCTCCTTGCTCACAAACGCTTTTTCAGTTCTGCTGACAAATTCATTATAGGATTGAGGTCAGGGCTTTGTGATGGCCACTCCAATACCTTGACTTTGTTCTCCTTAAGCCATTTTGCCACAACTTTAGAAGTATGCTTGAGGTCATTGTCCATTTGGAAGACCCATTTGCGACCAAGCTTTAACTTCCTGACTGTTGTCTTGAGTTGTTGCTTGAATATATCCACATACTTTTCCTACCTCATGATGCCAACTATTTTGTGAAGTGCACCAGTCCCTCCTGCAGCAAAGCAACCTCACAACATGATGCTGTCACCCCCGTGCTTCACGGTTGGGATGGTGTTCTTCGGCTTGCAAGCGTCCCCCTTTTTCCTCCAAACATAACGATGGTCATTATGGTCAAAGAGTTCTATTTTTGTTTCATCAGACCAGAGGAAATTTCTCCAAAAAGTGTGACTTTGTCCCCATGTGCAGTTGCAAACCGTAGTCTGGCTTTTTTATGGCGGTTTTGGAGCAGTGGCTTCTTCCTTGCTGAGTGGCCTTTCAGGTTATATCGGACTTGTTTTACTGTGGATATAGATACTTTTGTACCCGTTTCCTCCAGCATCTTCACAAGGGCCTTTGCTGCTGCTGTTCTGGGATTGATTTGCACTTCTCGCACCAAAATACGTTCATCTCTAGGAGACAGAATCCGTTTCCTTCCTCAGCGATATGACCGCTGCGTTGTCCCATGGTGTTTATACTTGCGTAGTATTATTTGTACAGATGAACGTGGTACCTTCAGGCATTTGGAAATTGCTCCCAAGGATTAACCAGACTTGTGGAGGTCTACAATTTTTTTTCTGAGCTCCTGGCTGGTTTTCTTTTAATTTTTCCCATGATGTCAAGCAAAGAGGCACTGAGTTTGAAATGCATCCACTGGTACACCTCCAATTGACTCAAATTGTGTCAATTAGTCTTTCAGAAGCTTCTAAAGCCATGACATTTTCTGGAATTTTCCAAGCTGTTTAAAGGCACAGTCAACTGTATATACTTCTGACCCACTGGAATTGTGATACAGTGAAATAATCTGTCTGGAAACAATTGTTGGGAAAATTACTTGTGTCATGCACGAAGTAGATGTCAAAACTACAGTTTGTTAACAAGAAATTTGTGGAGTGGTGGAAAAATGAGTTTTAATGACGCCGACCTATGTAAACTTCCGACTTCAACTGTATAACTAGGTCTAAAGTGAACGATAATCAAGAGTAACGGCAGCGTGATGACTCAAAGTTGGTGCAAAAAGTGTCCGTGCAGATATTAGAAGGTAGAAGCTGTTCCTGTTGCTTTAAGGCTGGGCACATCGGTACAGCTTGCCGTGCGTGATGCAATCATTTCCATGGTAATGTACAATGTTCATTCAAATGATGCAAACTGATGGGCCTCATGCAATGCAATGTTTTGTAATGTGAGTTGATTCAACAAATCACAGCACATATTAATGGGTACACTTCAAGATTTTACTTCCTGCTTTGCTCCTATGGGTATAGTCAATGGCCGGCAAGTCCACCCATTATGCCCATTCTTTTGAATGGGAGAACACCCTTTATATTCAATGAGGTGGTACGATTAATCTGGCCCGGTAGGTGTGTTTTTGCACCGTGTGACAATTTGGTACCGGGTTGCCTCACAGGCGTGAGCCAGCACATTGGCTTGATTCATCCCTCCAGAGAACATGTTTCCACAGCTCCGGAGTCCAATGGCGGCACGCTTTACAGAACTCCAGCTGACACTTGGTATTGCGCGTGGTAGTTTTAGGCTTGTGTGCGGCTGCTCTGCCATGGAAAACCATTTTGTGACGTGCCCAACGAACAGCTCTTGTGCTGACATAGTTTGGAACTCATTAGGGAGTGTGGCAGGACAGACGATTTTTACGAGCTACGCCATTCAACACTTGGTGGTCCCGCTCTGTGAGCTTGTGTGGTCTACCACTTTGCAACTTAACTGTTGTTTGTACTAGACCTTTGCACTAAATAATAACAGCAATTACTGTTGACAGGGGCAGCTCCAACAGGGCAGAAATTCTACAAACTGACTTGTTGGAAAGGTAGCATCCTATGACTGTGCCATGTTGAAAGTCACTGAACTCTTCAGTAAGGCCATTCCGCTTATACACACACACACTCCGGTCAGCAATGGGTGTGGCTGAAATGGATGAATCCACTAATTTGAAGTGGTGTCCCCATACTTTAGGCCGTGTAGTGTATATGGAAGATAGCTGAAAACAAATATCTGAAGTATTTCAAAAGCGCTGTGGGATTCAGAAAATGTTAATGTTATTTTAAAGCCACTTTTTTGAAGAAGAATCTTTCAGAACATACCCTTTCAAAGGAAAAGATTATATGTCTGTTTGTCCACTAGCTTTCAATTCATCTACTCTATCTTGGAATAGTAATCTTAACTGGAATCTCCATTGCTTACCTTTTTGAAAACCTTGCAAAGTCAGAGTGAAATCAAGTGACAATCGGGGTTTTCATACGAAGGCCTCCTTGTTTGACCTTGGACTATATTTAATCAAACTGCCCATCCGTTATGTAATAATCTTCCCCATTTGCCATTTTTCCAGCCTTGTACGCCAACATACATTTCTTCCCACAGCTATTAAACTCCCAGATGTTTTCCTGTTGATGCTGTTTAATATGCAAGAAGTGGATCAGAAAATAATTTAACTCCTCGACAAGTGATGCGACCCCTATTACCTCATTCCAACAGTGGTGACCGAGCAAATCAATCAAAATGTATACACTGGGTACCAGTGCCGAGTTGACGTGCAGGGCTACAAGGTAATTGGGGAGACATGTACGTACAAGTAGGGGTAAAGTGACATGGCAACAGGAAAGATAATAAACAGAAGCAGCAGCGTATGTGATGAGTCCAGAGTTAGTCAAAAAAGGTCTATGCAGCTAGTCCAGGGTAGCTATTTGATTAACTATTTTAGTAGTCTTAGGGTAGAAACTGTTCCTGTTGGTTCCAGACTTGGTTTATCTGTGCCGTGCAGTCGCAGAGCGAGTCAAGGACTTTGGGGGCTGGAGTTTTTGACAATTTTCCTACTCTGACACCGCATAGTGAAGAGGTACTGGATGGCAGGGACCTCGGCCCCAGATACTTCCTTTTGGCCACACAAAGTGGGAAGCCTTTTTCTAAGAAAATAGGCCTACTCATTCAACAAGGGACCAAGATGTTTTCTAAAGCACCATTTTCTAACAGCACCTCAAACATGAAGGACTCATAAAATGTTGGGTTAGTGTAACGTATGTTGTGTGATTATTTTATATTTGTGTTACCTAACCAAGGCATGTTTGACGCCTACAGACTGCAAACTTGATTTCATTCACTATTGGACTGTTTCTCTGAGTGTGTAAATCCCACATTTTTCCAATTGGCACAAACATGCCAAACATAGGAGAGGTTATGGGGAGGCTTGGATGACTCTCTCCCCTTCTTCGTACCGGAACCAATCAGCAGGGTTGACTGGTTTGGCGGGGCATTTCAAACACTTCCCTGAGATGGAGGGAATTAAAGAACTGCGGTAGGTTTCACACCTCAGTTCCAGTGAATGTTTTGTCTGTCAGACGACTTCTGGACGAACCACCCAAGGACTTGCTCTTGCGAGTTGTCCTTTTTCCATTTGAAGTTGAGCTAAGGATTCCGGATCACCATCTTTCATCCCACTGAGCCTGTCTAGATCTCAATCGTCGATGGCGAACACTAGCATTCCTCACCCTGTTCTGCCTTTCATAGCCCATGACTACCTGGCAGCAGCGTGTATCTCTGGCTCTTGAGCCTCGCAGAACTCCCATCTCACGTGAAGCCGATTTTCTGTCAGTGCGGTTGCACTGTCATCTGACCAAAGCTATTTGCCCTTTTTCCCAAGCATTGGCATAATGTGTAGCTGATCAAATCAAATTTTATTTGTCACATACAGCTGGTTAGCAGATGTTAATACGAGTGTAGCGAAATGCTTGTGCTTCTACTTCCGACTATGCAGTAATAACCAACGAGTAGTCTAACCTAACAATTTCATAACAACTACCTTATACACACAAGTGTAAAGGAATGAAGAATATGTACATATAAATATATGAATGAGTGATGGTACAGAACGGCCTAGGCAAGATGCCGTAGATGGTATCGAGTACAGTATATACATATGAGATGAGTAATGTAGGGTATGTAAACATTATATGAAGTGGCATTGTTTTTAAAGCGGCTAGTGATACATTTGATACATTTTTTCATTTGTTAAATTGGCTGGAGTTGAGTCAGTATGTTGGCAGCAGCCACTCAATGTTAGTGGTGGCTGTTTAACAGTCTGATGGCCTTGAGATAGAAGCTGTTTTTCAGTCTCTCTGTCCCTGCTTTGATGCACCTGTACTGACCTCGTCTTCTGGATGATAGCGGGGTGAACAGGCAGTGGCTCGGGTGGTTGTGGTCCTAGATGATCTTTATGACCTTCCTGTGACATCTGGTGGTGTAGGTGTCCTGGAGATCAGGTAGTTTGCCTCCGGTGATGTGTTGTGCAGACCTCACTACCCTCTGGAGAGCCTTACGGTTGTGGGCGGAGCAGTGCCGTACCAGGCCGGTGATGCAGCCCGACTGTGCATGTGTAGAAGTTTGTGAGTGCTTTTGGTGACAAGCCGAATTTCTTCAGCCTCCTGAGGTTGAAGAGGCGCTGCTGCGCCGCCTTCACAACGCTGTCTGTGTGGGTGGACCAATTCAGTTTGTCCGTGATGTGTACGCCGAGGAACTTAAAACTTTACAACCCTCTCCACTACTGTCCCGTCGATGTGGATAGGTGGTGCTCCCTCTGCTGTTTCCTGAAGTCCACGATCATCTCCTTTGTTTTGTGACATTGAGTGTGAGGTTATTTTCCTGACCACCACACTCCGAGGGCTCTCACCACCTCCTTGTTGGCAGTCTCGTCGTTGTTGGTAATCAAGCCTACCACTGTAGTGTCATCTGCAACTTGATGATTGAGTTGGAGGTGTGCGTGGCCACGCAGTTGTGGGTGAACAGGGAGTACAGGAGAGGGCACAGAATGCACCCTTATGGGGGCCCCAGTATTGAGGATCAGCGGGGTGCAGATGTTGTTACCTACCCTCACCACCTGGGGCGGCCCGTCGAAGTGCAGGACCCAATTGCACAGGGCAGGGTTCAGACCCAGGGCCTCAAGCTTAATGAGGAGCTTGGAGGGTACTATGGTGTTGAATGCTGAGCTGTAGTCAATGAACAGCATTCTTACATAGGAATATCTTACGTATTCCTCTTGTCCAGAGGGGCTAGGGCAGTGCGCAGTGTGATGGCGATTGCATTGTTTGTGGACCTATTAGGGCTATAAGCAAATTGGAGTGGGTCTAGGGAGACGGTAAGGTGGAGGTGAAATAATCCTTGACTTGTCTCAAAGCACTTCAGGATGACAGAAGATAATGACTTTTGCCCCATGGCACTAAGTTCAGTTACCTTTGCATTCTTAGGTACAGGAAAAATGATGGCCACCTCGAAGCATGTGGGGACAGCAGACTGAGATATGGAGAGATTGAATATGTCCGTAAAGACTCCAGCCAGCTAGTCAGAGCATACGCAGAGTACGCGACTGGGGATGTCGTCTGTGCCTGCAGCCTTGCGAAGGTTAACACGCTTTAATGTCTTTCTCGCGTCGGCCACGGAGTACTGTATTCTGTTTGCATTCTGTCATATTCTCAGTCACCTTGCCATGATAAAATGCGGTGATTCACACTATCAGTTTTGTGCGAATGCGGCCATCTATACACGGTTTCTGTTTCATCACTTCATGAACTCGGTCACTGTCTATGTATACGTCAATATTATTCTCCGAAGCTACCCGGGAACATATCCCAGTCCGCGTGATCGAAACAATCTTTGACGCATGGATTCCGATAAGTGATGCACCAATATGACATTTTTGACCAATATCTGATATTTAACGTTTTACCTGGCTCGTTTTAAGCTTTCTCGTACAGTTAAATAGTTCAAACACACACACACACACACAGCGGTATAAGGCACTGCATCTCGGTGCAAGAGGTGTCACAACAGTCCCTGGTTTGAATTCAGGCTGTATCACATCCGGCCATGATTGGGAGTCCCATAGGGAGGCGCACAATTGCCCAGCATCGTCTGGGTTTGGCTGGGGTAGGCCGTCATTGTAAATAAGACTTTGTTCTTAACTGACTTGCGAAGTTAAATAAGGTCACACTAATTTTTGTTGGCATTTACGTATATCCCCATTACCAGTAAAACATCATCAACACCTATTTCTTTCACTTACTTGCAGTGCTGTTTCGTTGTTTCATTTGTTGTCATTTCATTCTCAACCTGGTTTCTATGGAATGCCATTTATGGGTCTTTGCATGTTTTGACGTGTTAAAACAAGCTTGTTGACCACTCAGGACATGAATATGACTGAATAGCAACATAATAATTTTACGCGTTTATTCATTTTTACGTGGTTATTACGCAATCATGCGTATTTCAGGTCACAACGATTCATCGATGCGTATGCTTATGATGCTGGTTAAGTTGTCTCGTACACCTACAGTGTTGGTCCTTCCCCAAAAACCATAGCAAAACAACATATTTTTCAGTAACTATTGTTAGCTAACTAATATCTAGGTGTCATCTACAACAACTTTAAGTCAGTTATTATTTGATTATGGTGGTCTGAACCCATCTATGCGAAGCTAGCCACAATAAGGATTAGCCACAATAGTGGACTTTGCGGTCAGCCTTCAAAATAAATTGTAATTGACAGTGATGCAAATTAATACAAATAGTGGAATTATGCCATACTTGAATTGATCATGCTAAATGAGGTTGGAATGTCATATAAAATCAACCAAGGACAATTTAATTTGACAAATCTGAAATCACACTGCATGTATTAAACTTTAGAATTGCAATGGGGGTATACTTATTTCAATGTACAGCCTTACCTATGAATTGTGAATCCATGACATGGGGTCTGTCTACTCAGCGACACCCAGAGCGCATTAGCATCGTAGCTCTTATTGCGCGACTCAATGTGAACACACAAACATGGTGCTGACGGAGATGGTCGCCTCGCTTCAGGTCCTTAGAAAACTATGCAGTTATTTAGTTTTTTTAATGTATTATTTCTTACTTTGTTAGACCAGAAATCTCAAGTGTTATTACATACAGCCGGGAAGAACTGTTGGAAATAAAAAGTGATGTCAATTAACAAATTTATGTCAGGAATATGTCTTTCCCGATGCTGATCCTTTGTTCGTACCTCCACCCTGGACATGGGATCATATCCCAGAGGCCGACCCAAAATAACGCAGTCGCCGCAGGAGAGGCAGAAGGAGCGGCCTACTGGTCAGACTTAGAAGGCGAGCACATCATACACCACTTCCGAGCGTATACTCACCAATATCCAATCTCTAGATAACAAGTAGATGTAATTAGGGCACAAGTTGCCTTCCAGAGAGACAGAGATTGGAACATTCTCTGTTTCATGGAGACACTCAGGATACGTTATCAGAGTCGGTACAGCCACCCAGTTTCTTAATGCATCACGCCAACAGAAACAAACAACTTTCTGGTAAGAAGGGCCTTATGATTAACGATTCATGGTGTAATCACAACAACACAGGAATTCAAGTTCTTTTGTTCACATGACTTAGAATTCCTTACAATCAAATGCCGACCACATTCTCTTCCAAGAGAATTCTCTTCGATTATAGTCAGAGGTGTAGCTATTCCCTCCACAAGGCAATCAAACAAGCGACAGTTGCAAATCAACAGCTCAAACACAAGACGTATGTGGCAGGGTCTACAGTCAATCACGGATTACGAAATGAAAACCAGCCCCATCGCGAACATCGACGTCTTGCTCCCAGACAAATTAAACAACTTCTTTGCTTGCTTTGAGGACAATACAGTGCCACTGACACTACCAAAGCCTGTGGCCCTCTACCAAGCCTGTTGGTTCTCCTTCTCCGTGGCCGATATGAGTAAATAATTTAAACGTTAACCCTCGCATGGCTGCCGGCCCAGACGGCATCCCTAGCCGCGTCCTCAGAGCATGTGCAGACCAGCTGGCTGGTGTGTTGAAGGACATACAGTTTAAGTTTACATATTATTTAAAGTCATTTACTAGTTTTCAACCACTCCACTAATTTCTTGTTGACAAACTATAGCTTTTGCAAGTCGGTTAGAACATCTTTGTGAATGACACAAGTAATTTTTTCCAACAATTGTTTAGACAGTGAATTAAATAACCTATCACAATTCCAGTGGATCAGAAGTTTACATACACTAAGTTGACTGTGCCTTTAAACAGCTTGGAAAATTCCAGAAAATATAATGGCGTTAGAAGCTTCTGAAAGGCTAATTGACATAATTTGAGTCAATTGGAGGTGTACCTGTGGATGTATTTCAAGGCCTACCTTCCAACTCAGTGCATCTTTGCTTGACATCATGGGAAATCAAAAGAAATCAGCCAGGACCTCAGAAAAAAAATTGTAGACCTTCACAATTCTGGTTAATCCTTGGGAGCAATTTCCAAATGCCTGAAGGTACCACGTTCATCTGTACAAATAATAGTACGCAAGTATAAACACCATGCGACCACACAGCCATCATACTGCTCAGGAAGGAGATGTGTTATTTCTCCTAGAGGTGAACATACTTTGGTATGGGAAGTGCAAATCAATCCCAGAACAACAGCAAAGGACCTTGTGAAGATGCTGGAGGAAACGGGTACAAAAGTATCTATATCCACAGTAAATCGAGGCCTATATCTAAATAACCTGAAAGGCCGCTCAGCAAGGAAGAAGCCACTGCTCCAAAACCGCCATAAAAAAGCCAGACTACATTTTGCAACTGCACATTGGGACAAAGATCGTACTTTTTGGAGAAATGTCCTCTGGTCTGATATAGCCATACTGACCATAGTTACAGTGCCTTGAGAAAGTATTCGGCCCGCTTGAACTTTGCGACCTTTTGCCACATTTCAGGCTTCAAACATAAAGATATAAAACTGTATTTTTTTTGTGAAGAATCAACAACAAGTGGGACACAATCATGAAGTGGAACGACATCTATTGGATATTTCAAACTTTTTTAACATCACAAACTGAAAATTGGGCGTGCAAAATTATTCAGCCCCCTTAAGTTAATACTTTGTAGCGCCACCTTTTGCTGCGATTACAGCTGTAAGTCGCTTGGGGTATGTCTCTATCAGTTTTTGCACATCGAGAGACTGAATTTTTTTCCCATTCCTCCTTGCAAACAGCTCGAGCTCAGTGAGGTTGGATGGAGAGCATTTGTGAACAGCAGTTTTCAGTTCTTTCCACAGATTCTCGATTGGATTCAGGTCTGGACTTGACTTGGCCATTCTAACACCTGGATATGTTTATTTTGAACCATTCCCATTGTAGATTTTGCTTTATGTTTTGGATCATTGTCTTGTTGGAAGACAAATCTCTGTCCCAGTCTCAGGTCTTTTGCAGACTCCATCAGGTTTTCTTCCAGAATGGTCCTGTATTTGGCTCCATCCATCTTCCCATCAATTTTAACCATCTTCCCTGTCCCTGCTGAAGAAAAGCAGGCCCAAACCATGATGCTGCCACCACCATGTTTGACAGTGGGGATGGTATGTTCAGGGTGATGAGCTGTGTTGCTTTTACGCCAAACATAACGTTTTGCATTGTTGCCAAAAGTTCAATTTTGGTTTCATCTGACCAGAGCACCTTCTTCCACATGTTTGGTGTGTCTCCCAGGTAGCTTGTGGCAAACTCTAAACAACACTTTTTATGGATATCTTTAAGAAATGGCTTTCTTCTTGCCACTCTTCCATAAAGGCCAGATTTGTGCAATATACGACTGATTGTTGTCCTATGGACAGAGTCTCCCACCTCAGCTGTAGATCTCTGCAGTTCATCCAGAGTGATAATGGGCCTCTTGGCTGCATCTCTGATCAGTCTTCTCCTTGTATGAGCTGAAAGTTTAGAGGGATGGCCAGGTCTTGGTAGATTTGCAGTGGTCTGATACTCCTTCCATTTCAATATTATCGCTTGCACAGTGCTCCTTGGGATGTTTAAAGCTTGGGAAATCTTTTTGTATCCAAATCCGGCTTTAAACTTCTTCACAACAGTATCTCGGTCCTGCCTGGTGTGTTCCTTGTTCTTTATGATGCTCTCTGCGCTTTTAACGGACCTCTGAGACTATCACAGTGCAGGTGCATTTATACGGAGACTTGATTACACACAGGTGGATTGTATTTATCATCATTAGTCATTTAGGTCAACATTGGATCATTCAGAGATCCTCACTGAACTTCTGGAGAGAGTTTGCTGCACTGAAAGTAAAAGGGCTGAATAATTTTGCACGCCCAATTTTTCAGTTTTTGATTTGTTAAACAAGTTTGAAATATCCAATAAATGTTGTTCCACTTCATGATTGTGTCCCACTTGTTGTTGATTCTTCACAAAAAAATACAGTTTTATATCTTTATGTTTGAAGCCTGAAATGTGGCAAAAGGTCGCAAAGTTCAAGGGGGCCGAATACCTTCGCAAGGCACTGTATGTGTGGAGGAAAAAGGGGGAGGCTTGCAAGCCGAAGAACACCATGCCAACCATGAAGCACGTGGTGGCAGCGTCATGTTGTGGGTGTGCTTTGCTGCAGGAGGGACTGGTGCACTTCACAAAATAGATGGCATCATGAGGTAGGACAATTATGTGGATATATTGAAGCAACATCTCAAGACATCAGCCAGGAATTTAAAGCTTGGTCGCAAATGGTCTAATAAATGGACCCCAAGCATACTTTCAATGTTGTGACAAAATGGCTTAAGGACAACAAAGTCAAGGTATTGGAGTGGCCATCACAAAGCCCTGACCTCAATAGTATAGAAAATTTGTGGGCAGAAATGAAAAAAGCGTGTGTGAGCAATGAGGCCTACAAACCTGACTCAGTTACACCAGCTCTGTCAGGAGGAATGGGCCAAAATTCACCCAACTTATTGTGGGAAGCGTGATGAAAGTAATAAAAGCTGAAATAAATAATTCTCTCTACTATTATTCTGACATTTCACATTCTTAAAATAAATTGGTGATCTTAACTGACCTAAGACAGGTAAGTTTTACTTGAATTAAATGTCAGGAATATTGAAAATTGATTTTAAATGTATTTGGCTAAGGTGTATGTAAACTTCCGACTTCAACGGTATTCATAAAATCCCTATCCCAGTCTGCCGTCCCCATATGCTTCAAGATGGCACCATTGTTCCTGTTCCAAAGAAAGCTAAGGTAACTGAACTAAATGACTATAATTTCAACTTTACCCTACCTGATACCCACTCCAAGTTGCTTTACGCTCAAATAGGTCCACTGACAATGCCGTCACACTGCCCTATCCCATCTGGACAAGAGGAATAACTATTTATACTCTCTAGGCTAGGGGGTGGTATTTTCACGTCCGGATGAAAAGCTTGTCCAAAGTAAACTGCCTGCTACTCGGGCCCAGAAGCTAGGATATGCTTATTATTAGTAGATTTGGATGGAAAACACTCTGAAGTTTCTAAAACGGTTTGAATGATGTCTGAGTATAACAGAACTTATTTGGCAGGTGAAACCCAGAGGACAAACCATCCAGGATTTTTTTTTTTTAGGTCACTTTGTTTTCGTCCGGTATTGAACGCAGTTTATCCTGTCTTAAATTGTAGGCTTTATTTACGTTAAATACCAAAAGTGGTATTAGGAAAGTTCTTTTGAAATGTTTGGACAAAGATTAAAGGTAACTTCTTAGATATTTTGTAGTCATGTTGCGCGAGTTGGAACCAGTGTTTTTCTGGATCAAATGTGCCAAATAAAATGAACATTATGGATATATAACGACGGAATTAATCCAACAAAAACACCCTTTTGTGATGTTTATCGGACATTTTGGAGTCCCAACAGAAGAAGCTCTTCAAAGGTAAGGCATGAATTATATTGTTATTTCTGAGTTTTGTGTCGTGCCTGGCGGGATGAAATATGATTGTTTGTTTGATGGGGTGCTGTCCTCAGATAATGGCATGGTTTGCTTTCGCCGTAAACCCTTTTTGAAATCTGACACATTGGCTGGATTAACAAGAAGTCAAGCTTTAATTTGACATATTGCATGTGTATTTTCAATTATGTTAAATATTTACAATTCTGTAGTTTGAATTTGGCGCCCTGCACTTACACTGGATGTTGGTCAGGTGGGACGGTAGCATCCCATCTAGCCTATTAAGAATGTTATTTGACTACAGCTCAACATTTAACACCGTAGTACCCTCCGAACTCGTCATTAAGCTCGAGACCCTGGGTCTCGAACCCGTCCTGTGCAACTGGGTCCTGAACTTTGACGGGCCGCCCCCAGGCTTCCAACTCAATCCTCAAGTTTGCAGAAGACACTACAGTGGTAGGCCTAATCAACAACGAGATGGCCTACAGGGAGGTGGTGAGGGCCCTCAGTGTGATGTAAGGAAAATAACCTCACTCAATGTCAACAAAACAAAGGAGATGATCGTGGACAGTAGAGGGAGCACCCCCTATCCACAGCGGGACAGTAGTGGAGAGGGTTGTAAGTTTTACGTTCCTCGGCGTACACATCACGGACAAACTGAATTGGTCCACCCACACAGACAGCGTGGTGAAGAAGGCGCAACATCACCTCTTGAATAAATTTGGTTTGTCACCAAAAACACTCACCAACTTTTACAGATGCACAATCAAGAGCATCCTGTTGGGCTTTACGGCAACTGCTCCGCCCACAACCGTATGGCTCTCCAGAGGGCAGTGAGGTCTGCACAACGCATCACTGGGGGCAAACTACCTGCCCTCCAGGACACCTACACCATCCGATGTCACAGGAAGGCCTAAAAGATGGACAAAAAAAGGACAAGAACCACCCGAGCCACTGCCTGCTCACCCTGCTATCATCCAAAACGTGAGGTCAGGACAAGTGCATCAAAGCAGGGACCGAGAGACTGAAAAACAGCTTCTATCTGAAGGCCATCAGACTGTTAAACAGCCCTCACTAACATTGAGTGGCTGCTGCCAACATACAGACTCCACTCTGGCCAATTGAATACCTTTTTATTAAATCAATTCATCAAATGTATCACTAGTCACTTTAAATATTGCCACATTTAATGCTTACATATTCTACATTTCCCATATGTATGTACTATACCATCTACTGCATCTTGACTAAGCCGCACGGCCATTGCTCATCCATATATTTATATGTACATATTCTTATTCATCCCTTTTACATTTGTGTGTATTATGTAGTTGTGAATTTGTTAGAATACTTTTTAGATATTACTGCATTGTCGGAACTAGAAGCACAAGAATTTCGCTACACTCGCGTTAAATTCTGCTGACCATGTGTATGTGACCAATTAAGTTTTATTTGATTCCCGAGGATAAACAATACTGCCTGGATATTTTGGAGTCTGATGACTCTGAGGACTTAAGGGAAAACATATATTGGGTTTTGAGTAGACTGTTACGCCATTTCATTGATCCCCAATCCTTTGGTAAGGCTGTACAGTGCACATGAATGTCAATACACAAAATAGGCTGACTGGGGAGGTGATTTCATACACTCAGTCCCACAATTAGAGGTACAATGCTAATATTTGTGTAAACTCTTCACTTTTCTGTGGGTGTCACTGAGTAGACTGATACCCCATTTCATTGCTTCACGTTCTAATCTAAATATGGCATGATTCCACCAATTGTATCCTTCTGCATCACTTTCAAATAGGTACTTTTTTATTTTGAAGGGAAACCACGAATTCCACTATTGTGTGTTTTGCTTACTGTGGCTTGCTTCACAACCCGGTCCGGTCGGGCATCACTAGCCAGATGAAGCTAGCTGTATGCTTATAACGTTAGCTTTAGGTAACAGGGTTAAGTAGCTGGCTAGCTATTTATCCTCATGAACTGAAGTTTATTTTCAATAGGCTAACAACAAGTGACTTCCTAGCTAATACTTACTCAGAAGGATTCCTAAATCATTGCTAAGAATAGTGAAAATGACTGCAGTTTCTACTGTTCATTGTTTTCAGGCTGGTTGTATTGGTGCTAGCTAGGTACCAAGCAAAATCTAGCTAGCTATCCCAGAGGTTGCGGTCGAACAAATAATCCTTTGTTTCCAACGCGGTATTGTCTACCAATCGTTTGTGGCCGGTGTTTGCTTGTTTGCAGACCTTTTTTTATACAGCTTTGACAGTGCCACGGTGATGGTGCTTGGCTTGCACGTGCAAATTCAGAACACACATTCTCTAATAGAACTATTTGACGTAGATTTTTTGACAAACAGCGTTCCATGGTATGTCGTGAAGCTAATAGCAGTGACACCAGTACTGTGTAACTCCGGTAGGGCAACATCTGAACAATAGCGCACTTGGTAACTTTAGTGTGTACCGGTGCTCGTCAAGTCGCAAATGCCAATATCACCCACGACAGAGAATGGTTAATTGTCAAGGGCAATGAATTCCATTTACCTTGGCGCTTTTAATGTATTTCACCTTTTTGAGTTGTCTCACTGAAATGTTCTTCCTCTTTCAAATGACTGCTTTACTTGACTCCTCGATCCACACAGCAAACAATGTGCGCTAGGTTAGGAATGCTTTGTTGAATGTGAAGTGCAACATTTTACGTGGTGTCATTACGTCGAGTGCCTACGTTATATAGCTATGCATGTCAGCTTTGACATCGGTTTTGCACATCAGGGCATTAAACTAGACATCGGCCGATACCGACGTTGGCATTATTAGCTAATATTGGCCTATTCCGATATGTTCACCGACTATATCGTTCATCCCTAATTCCGATTGATCAGACGAGCGTTGGATAGTCCTTAGCACGGGTCCTGTTTTGAGTTTCTACCTATAGGAGCAAAATGGAGTCTGTCAGATTTGCCGAAAGGAGGGCCTTGTATGTATCCCGGAAGTTGGGGTAACAGTGGTCGAGTGTTTTAGCAGCGCAAGTACTACATTCAATATGCTACGAGAATTTAGGCTGCCTTTTCCTCAATTTGGCTTTGTTAAAATCCCCAGCTATGATAAAGGCAGCCTCAGGATATATGGTTTCTAGTTTGCATAAAGTCCAGTGTAGTTCTTTGGTAGCTGTTGTGATATCGGCTTGAGGGGGGATATACACGGCTGTGACTATAACCGAAGAGAATTCTCTTGGGAGGTAGTACAGTCGGCATTTGATTGAGGTACTCTAGGTCGGGTGAAGAAAAGGACTTGAGTTCTTGTATGTTATCACAATTACACCATGAGTCGTTAATCATGTAATGTACACCCCCACCCTCGTCCTTCCCGGAGAGATGTTTATTCATGTCGGCACGATGAACTGAGAATCCAGATGGCTGAACCGACTCCGACAGTATATCCCGGGAGAGCCATGTTTCCTTGAACAATCCCTGATGTCTGTCTGGAAAGATACTGTTGCCCTGAGCTCGTCAACTTTGTTATCCAGGGACTGAACATTAGCGAGTAATACTGTATATCGGAAGCGGTGGGTAGTGTGCGCGCCTCCGAAGTCGGACTAAAAGACCGCTCCGAGTACCTCTCCTTTGCTGGCGTTGTTTTGGTTAGGCCTCTGGAATCAGTTGAGTTTCCCTGGGTGGTACAAACAAAGGATCCGCTTCGGGAAAGTCCTATTCCTGGTCTTAGTGCAGTTGAGTTACCGACGCTCTGATATCCAACAGGTCTTCCTGGCTGTATGTAATAACACAGCATTTTCTGGGCTAACAATTTAAGAAATAATACATATATATTTCCTAAGAACTTTAAGTGAGTCGGCGCTGTCTTTGTATTTTACCTGTGTTTCTCTGATTACAAAAGAAACTGTAGAAAATAGTATGAATTCATGTATCTGTTATTAGGCTCATTAGATATACCTTCAGATAATCAATTATTATTGTTAAGATGACTCATAAGTCATGTCTTCTTAGAAGATGGTTTTTGTCCAATAATGATCTGGTACCCCGATAGATAACAAACATGAATTATACTTAGATATATTTATAACAATAACTTGACCAGTATCCCCTACACACTCCTGCTGCATGCTATGCTGCATGCTATGCTAATCTGGGAGAAACCAACAGTTTGGATGCTGAAGGGGATTGATAATTAGATTATGCCATTATCATACATCCCTGTGCGGCCCACAACTGAAAGACATCCAAGTGCATCATTTGATGGAGATTCCAAATGGCGTATCCTCTTCCTGTATCTCTTTCATTAATGTCTCCCACTGGGCTCGGAGTCATTGTGCATTCAGCTGTTAAGAGCAAAATGTGAAAATACTGAATCTGAGCGGCTCCCTTGCATACAGAGCAAAGCTATGGAGCGAAAAAGTCTACCTCTTAATTGTGCTGTTTGCTAGAAAAGACTGTGAGATGGAGGGGGATGGTTGACAGAAAGGAATCCAATTGTGTCAGACAGGCAGTACCTCTACCAAGGGAGACCATGTTTCTGCATGGACAGACTCAGATCTACGAGGCAACAGATCAGCCAGGCCATTCCATGTTCCATATAGAGGTGAAAGATTTTATGCACCTTCCCCCATCCGTCCTGCCATCCTCATCTGTTCTCTGAGTTTTAGCCCCAGTTCTTGGCATCTTGAACCCTTCCATCAACAGCTGCTGAAGTTTTAAAGGACTCTCAACACCTCTATACTGCATGTTGCCAGTGATCTGCTCTGCGGGCTCCATGGTGACTGGGAGCTTATCAATGTTGTCCATTCAGGAAGATAATACTGTGGCTTTCCTTAGCTGCCAACACTAATGGTTTTGTATTTGAGAGTCTGTGCCTCCTAGTTCTGTTTTTAAAAGGCAGCGTGTAGAAAGCTGTTTTTCAAAGAGCTTGAAAGACTCCTTTTCCTTTCATTGTATAGCAACAGCGTAGCGCTTAGGGCCCCTAACTGTGCTGTTTTTTTTTTATATTTAAGATCTGCATTGGCTGAATGGTATGTTTTATGATATGCAGAATGCACTGTATCTTAACCTACCCATACAAGTAGAAGTAAAGTGCAGCTTTTGAATGGATGTACCTGCTAGACTTAGCCAAACTTGAACCAAAATGAAATCTGTGAGGCAGTCATGGTTGCGAGATGGGTCCGACCTGATGTCCCATCTCCTGGGAAAGATTGCCAGTTCTCATTAGGCCTGTGTAATTTATGGCCTGGATGAGTCGAAGGCGCCGCACTCCCAACTGGAATGACGGTGTACTATCCCGCGCTTGACCTTGTCTTAGCCGGGAAACCCAGGGAACTGTTTTAAGGGCATAGCTCTGTCTCTCGCTCATATTCTGAATTTCATTATTTTCTTTCTCACCCTTTTTTCTCTGTCTCTAGTATGTTCTGCCTCTGACACTTACCTCAAGCCCCGCAGGCCCACACCCTCATGCATGTTTAATGCAAATGGACACTATAGAAGCATGCTAATGAGTACACAGCACAATGCAATATGGAGACAACCCATGAAGGCCATATCATATTACACTAATGCATTTAGGCATATTTATGATATCCTCTGGCAATAAATTATTTTCTTCCTTCCGTTGTTTGTTTGTATTTTGTGTACAACATTTGACTCTCCATTGATCCCTTGCTTTGATCTGTTTATGTTCCTCGGCGCTGTTTTAAGTCAAACCTATTGAAAATGCCACTGCATGGAGTAATGGCCAGTTGGGGGGGGGGGGGGCTTATTGGTAAATGAGGTGCGAGAGGGAGAAGACTCAGGTCTGCTAGCTGATGTAACCTTGGCAACAAGAAGAGGGGAGAGTTGGGATGGATGATGGATTATTCTCAGTGACCATCGGCGAAGCTAACATCACTTACACACAAGTGGTTTGTTTGCAATATTTGGGATGGTCTTTCTCCAACAGCCAGGGCAATATCACAGGTTTCAGTGAGGCTTAATGTTTCAGCATAATTGGTTACTTTACCATGTGTGTTCACATAATGCAGCTGGGTTATTACATTATCAAAAGAGTGCCCGTTGTCCATGACTGTCTGCTTTTTTTTAAAGAATTGGGCAAGTGTAACTCTCTAGCATAATCGAAAACACAAAAACGCATTCTGTTCCCTTCTAAGGGTCCCCATGCTGTCCCAGTGTCTTTGTTGTGCCAGGAACGTAAGACCTTCCACGCCGCCTCTGGCTTTTTCCTTACCTCCACTGGAGAATATTCAGACGGGCAGTGACAGATGTAGACCACCTGGGGTGGTGTGTGTTTGTGTTTGCTTGTGTATTGACCTGTAGCCTATGTGACACTATGTTTGATGTGACTGTGCCGTAGTAGATTACTCTGAGGTAGCGAAGACTCCTCTTATCCGTCTGCATCCTCCTGGTCCTGTGAGTGGGAGTTTTTTTTTTTGCGTCTCAAATGGCACCCTATTCTCTATATAGTGCACTACTTTAGACCTGCCCTGGTCAAAAGTAGTACACTAAGGTATCGGCTGCCATTTGGGATGTGGCCTTCCATCTCCTTGCCTGAGCCCCAGCTCTCAGCCTTCATTACACTAAGTGCAAAAATACATTAGTGCTTATTAGGGGGCAGTAAGCTTGCTTTCATCTGCTCCTCTCTAAGGGACTAATTAAAATGGCTCTCCCTGGCCAACACACAATACAAACTACCTGGTTATCGACCTACCTTAGTTTTCTTCCACTCTTTCCATATGAAAATGGCAGGTTACCGTAACATAGTTGTTTTTAAAGGTTTATGCTAAGTAGCTAGGTCCCTTTTGCATTGTAGTTTATTTGCGCTTGATCTCATGGCAGCAAGTGCAACATGCGCTTTTAACTATTGAAATCAGACCGCAGGTGAATCAATCTATACTGGGTGGTGGTGACGACAAGAGGCCATTATGGGAGTGGAGGGCTTGCAACTCATAATGTGGAGCCATTTTAATAGTAATTGGCTGTTATGGCAGCTGCCTTATGGAGGTCAATAACAATCATGTCTATTTATCCGAGTCATTGCTGACTCCTCCTCGATAATCCTGGCAGCTGCTTTGTGTGTTGCTCTATATCAGGTTGATAGTAATATAATCAGTTACACTTGTCTGCCAGAGAATTCTCACTCCCTGTATGTAGTAACATTCTATTATAGATATAGTCCAGCCATGTTTTTCAGAGGCCGACTGGTCTGTAGATACATTTTGCCATCTTGCTATATAAACCTCTCTTATACCATCCAGCCTGATATAAAGTCTGTGCTCACTATTCATGGGCGATCCTCATCTCTACTTTGTGTGAGCCCTAAAGGGCACCAAATTCCCTTTGGGCCCTGGTCAAAAGTAGTGCAGTGTAAAGAGAATAGCATGCGATTTGAGATGCACTCTTTTATTTAGATGCCTTTAAAGGCTCTCGCTCGTGACATAAGGGAATTTAAATGGCAGCCAATTAGTTATCACAGGCCATTACCTATGTGAGCCAGAGCAGCCAGGGATCCTGCTCCTGAAGAAGGATGTTACTGGACTCTGAGGTCACTTGGTCCCAATGAAGAGGATGATTTGTGTGGAGGGACCATTCACGGGCTTGGTAACCTTCTATGAGGCTCGTACACACACACACACACACACACACAGTCTTATACGTGCATTTAATGCCTTATGGTGAATGTAAAGTGCATTATTATAACACAGCTCATAGTAATTTATAACATCTGTATAATACATCACTATGATGCATTGAAAGATCGAAGTGGATAGGCCACCTGCTATAGTTGGATAAACATTTTTTTACCCCGCTGAAGGAAAGTGGGAAATTCAGCCAGCAAAGTGCAAAATGTCCTTGAGGGGGATCTTCCAGAGAAGTGCAGAAAGGGAATTTTGCAGTGACTGAGCTCAGAAATTACAATACCGCAGTATCTGAATGCAAGCGTGTAATTAAAATGTTGGCTTAATTTGATTTGCATTCCTTTTGGAAGTCCTAATTTTCCCCAGTGGCCACAGAGCTGGAAGTAGAACCACCATGGTGTGAGAGATGGACAGTTGAGTCCCACTCTCCACACGTGACATGATGGAGTCAGTCTTAAATCAGGGGGATACTGTGAGTGGTTGTGTGTTCACCCACTGTAAGAGGGGAAAAGCCGTTAGACAGACAATAGTATGGCGATGGACACCTTTTCTCCCAATTTCATGTTTGACCTACTTGTGTTTTGGGCCACAAAAGGTGTATGCGTCTCTTTCTGTCATGGCCCCCGTCCAAGAGGGAGATTAATGGGGTTAGTGAAAAGAGTGCTAATTATAGAGAAGAGGAGCAACACTGAACACACTGTCCCCAGTTCAGAAGTATCCCAACACATGGAACAATGTTGTTTTTCCTGTCAATACTAGTGTAGAGCTCATGCTTATAACCAGACATGGGATATAGGCTATGCTAGAGAGAAAAGGACAAGTGGGCCTGTTTTCTGTTTCAAGTGGGTAACTCCGACCACTGTTGGCGTGAAACCAAAACCCTGTAGTGTAGAGAAGTTATGGTCAGTGCATCTCTGACTCCTGTGTGACGGTGAAGTGAAACATGTGCGTCCCAAATGGCAAACTATTCTGTATTTCACTTCTTTTGACCAGGGCCCATAGGGGCCCTCTTTATTTACTGTAAGTATATTCATATGTTTGCAGCAAGGCATTACGTTTTTAGAGAATGGATTGAAAAGATTGTGTCTGCAAACTGTTAACCCACTCAAAGTATGAAAAGGTAATTTGATAAATAAGCCGGCAAGCAGGCAAAATTCAAATGCAAGAAGCCAAGCAAAACCTCAACATTTCTCCTCTGTATTTGTCTGTTTCCATTTCCTTGTCAATAGTCTTTTTCGCATTAAAAATGTCAATGGACACAATCTGTATCAGGGACACCGGCCCTCTACATTTGCTTCCCTTCCCTTAATGGGATGACCCCCACTGCCCTTCTAGACCACTAGATTACACAAAGTCCAGCTTCTCACTGTGCAGCGTGAGAGTACCATGACCTTCCCATAAGCCTGGAGCCATTGAACAGCCCAATCCAGTTAACCCAACGAACCAGTCCCCACAACTGTCCCATTCCCCACCATTACAAGTCCCCACCACGGCTAATGGCCCAGCCCAGTCACCAAGGCCTGCACACCCCTAGTTCCTGGCTACTGATTTGGATTCTCCCCCACATCGTCTGTACACTGATCTATTCTCCCTGCGGTCATCAGTGTGCCCTGGAAATATCCAGGTCATTCCCCAACCACTGCAGCGCTTTGTAGGACACGACACACCGACCGACACAGGCTCGCTGTGCTGCGGCAAAGTTGAAATCTACTGTAGTTCAAATAGCAGCTGGAGGTCAGGTGGTGTTAGTGAGGCTAAATCCCCCCCCCCCACAAAAAAATACTGATCTGAGTCCCTCTACTCCCACATGGTACTACTATAAAACCCAAAATTGAGAGCCTGATGCACGTCTCCCAGTGCATGTCAACTGGACCTTCTGGAAGCTGCATGCGCCGTTATGGCCGTGGTTAAGCAGCGCTGAGGGATTAGACCTTTCACAATGCTATTTGACAGCAACCACATGTGCATTGTAATGAAACCAGGCAGGCTGTGAGGGAGTGTCGAGCTCTTTCTTCTTCTTTTTTTTATCCATGCATGTGTGCGTTGGCCACCTAGGTTGTTCAGCTGTTTATAAGCTCCTTATGTCCAGGCTGACTTTTCACCTCGGCAGCCTAGCCTCCCCGTCTTTGCGCTTTTTAAATAACACGAACGGCTTCTTTTTTTTCATATCATGCTTTCCTGTTCAGTCAGACTTTTGTTTTTATTTGACAGAAGGCTTCATGTACCGGTAGTTATTTAACAACTTATATTGTCTTTTTTTTTTTTTACAAGTGAAAGAATTTCATGCCTCTTTTAGTGTGGCGAGGCTGTACTATATAGATGTAATCTGTGACATTCTTGCTTTTGAGGGGAGAATAGCCTAGAGGACATGAATGTCCTCATCCCTCCTTTCTCTGCCTGTGCTGGGCTGGTTTACCAGCGAAAGGCTACAAATCAATACTAGCCCTGGCAGAAAATTCCAGCTTTTTATTGAATGGAAAGCTCTCTATAAAATGATGATCTGTAATCGTTCTCTTCCTCTGGAGCTCTTAATGTATACTGAACAAAAATGCAAAAATGTCAGATTTGACTGAGTGTTATAGTTCATATAAGAAAATCAGTCAATTGAAATAAATGCATTCGGCCCTAAACTATGGACTTCACATGATGGGGAATACAGATATGCATCTGTTGCTCACAGATGCCATAAATGGTTGGGGCTTGGCTCAGAAAACCAGTCAGTATCTGGTGTGACCACCATTTGCCTCGTGCAGCGTAACACCTCTCCTTTCGTATTGTTGTTCAGGCTGTTGATTTGTGGAATGTTGTCTCACTCCTATTGAATGGCTGTGCGAAGATGCTGGTTATTGGCAGGAACTGGAAAACGCTGTCATAAATGTAATCCAGAGCATCCCAAACATGCTCTATGGGTGACATGTCTGGTGATTATGCAGGCCATGGAAGAACAGACATTTTCAGCTTCCAGTAATTGTGTACAGATCCTTGCGACATTAGTGCATGCATCATCATGTCGAAAACACGAGGAGATTGCGGCGGATGAATGGCACGACAATGTGCCACAGGATCTTGTCACGTTATCTCTGTGCATTCAAATTGCCATGGATAAAATGCAATTGTTTGTTGTCTGTAGTTTATGCCTGTCCTTACCGTAACCCCACCACCACCATGGGGCACTCTGTTCACAACGTTCAGCAAACCGCTGTGAGGCCGGTTAGACGTACTGCACAATTTTCTAAAACAATGTTGGAGGCCGCTTATAGTAGAGAAAGGAACATGAAGTTTTCTGAAAACGGCTCTGGTGGACATTCCTGCAGTCAGCATGCCATTTACACGCTCCCTCAAAACTTCAGACATCTGTGGTATTGTATTGTGTTATAAAACTGCACATTTTAGGGTGGCCTTTTATTGTCCCCAGGACAAGGTGCACCTGTGTAATGATCATGCTGTTTAATCCGCTTCTTGATATGCCACACCTATCAGGTTACCTTGGTAAAGAAGAAATGCTCACAAACAGGGATATAAACTAATTTGTTCACAAAATTTGACAAAAGCTTTTTGTGCGTATGGAAAATGTTTTGATATTTTATTATGCTAGATGTGGTTCTCTGAACCTGTAAAATATCTGCAGTTCAGCATAACATAGCCTACCTGGGGAAAAAGCAGATTTAATCTTTTTTCTCGCTCTCCCTTTACTCCCCCCCACCCCCTTGGTTCTAATTCACCTTTTTGCACCCACCTTGTCTCTCACTTGCTCTGGCTTATCCTCTTCCTCTGTCCCTCCCTCTTCCGTCCTTTGCCTAGATTGTTGCCATAGACACGAAATCTACTTAAGAGGAGCTTCTGCAGACAGTGATCACATTTACAATAATGTCCTGCTGAGATGGAATTAAGTTTCTCCCCCGGTCTGTGTAATGGTTACAACCCTTCAGCGCTACCGTTTAATTTTTCTATTTTGTTAAAGGTCAATTTTCTTTAAATATTCTGTCCTGTTCTTGATAGGATCCCTTGAATCTTTCCAAATGTGTTATTTGAACAGCTTAGTAGCATATTTTTGCAAGGGATACTCTATTCATGTGGTCGGTATTTGCTTATTTGTCTGATCCTTTTTAAATGTAAATATTGCCATGGATTGAGACGTACGATGACTCCTGCCATTTGAGCTGACTCTGCCGACCCGGGGGGCACGTTTCAATCTGCTTGAACTCTTCTCCAACCTCCTCATTCAATTTTGAAACGGCCAGCAAAGAACATCATTTGCCTTCCTTCTGAACCTTTGTGATCCATTTGGCAGCAGGGCCTTCTCTTGCGCTTTCCCTCACCCTCCTCTCTTTCCAAGGCCAGGCAAAGAGGACCGGTGTAGGCAGGCTCTAAAGTGCGACACAATAATTTGTGCGACCAGGAGTTTTTATTTTATGGTGGGTGAGGGGGGGGGGGGGGAGGCTTCGTTGTACTGTTGTTTCAGAGTACCTTGTGCGGCTGGTCATGGGGACGGAATGTAAAAACAAATAATTAGTGGACTGCAAAAATAACCTCCCAAGCACAAAGATATATATATATATATATATATTATTATTTTTTTTGACTAAAACAATTTCAGACCTTGCTTACGTTTGTGTGTATATACACTGTGGCCAGTTTGTTTACCCCGTTCACTAAAATGGTTCGCTCCTGCAGACAGTGAGTCACATTGCTGTGGCTTGCAATATAAAGCAGGCAGACGGGCATCGAGGCATTCAGTTACTTTTCATTTGAACCTTAGAATGGGCAAAAGGAGTGACCTAAGCTGCTTTGAGCGTGGTATGATCGCCGGTGCCAAGCGCGCCAGTTCCATTATCTCAAGTATCTGGCCTCCTAGGATTTTTACGCATGACAGTGTCTAGAGTTTACAGAGGATGGTACCTTTTATAAAAACAAAACAACTTCCAGTCAGCGGCAGTTCTGTGGGCAAAAGCAGCTTGTTCATTAGAGTTTGAAGGGGAATGGCAAGAGTCGCTCATGCTAACAGGCAGGCCACTGTCGTGTCTTTGGCTATGCCGGATTAAGTGATATGACATGCTATTCTATAAAATACTTTCTCCATAATTAATATCACCTGATTGAGCTAATCGGGTAAATGTAATTAACTAGAGAGTTGGGCACCACAAAATAATATTTTTGAGCTGTTATCTTCCAAATAAACTCTTAAAGACCTAGTAATATTTTACATCAATAGCAGTCAATATTAATCGTCATCTTACTTCAGTCACATAACCAAGAATTTACAACTTTCAGAATATCTGCACGAACCCTGGCTAACAAGTTAGATCAGCAATACAAAATTGGGGTTAATTATTTATTTACTAAATACCTAACTAATCACACAGAATTACACATAATTAAATCATAACTTTATTACAAATTATGTCATAAAGGAAAACGTCCCTAGCGGGCGGAACAGATATGACCGCTTGTTACATAAGAAAAGGGGCTGGCTGAAAGTGAAAGAGCGGGAAGACTGAGGAACAAAGGGAAGAAGCTGTGCTATCGTAAATACAGTATCTTATGCATTCTAAATTACTGCCCATTTCGAAAAGGAAAATGGAATAAATATTTACTCTAAGCTGCGCTTCGGTAGGTTGGTGGTAGATGGAAGGCCGTGTTGCCCAACCGAGTCCTTTGAAGAATGTCTCTGGTTGTCAATTGGATATGTTGTAGGAATGTAGTTGGGTGGTAGACGGGATACTCTGTCTGTTCCTTCCTAACCCTCGTTTACATCTGCTGTTGCTAACTCAATGGCTAGGAGGTATCACTTCTGTAGTGAATAAGAGTTCAAAGTTCATACCATTCACAACCAAACTCACGCCTATGTTGGCTTCGTTCTGTAGTTATTATCTGAACCATTCTGACATCGGACCGTCGTACTCGCATCCTCAGAACAGGAGGTTACATTGTCGTCAAGGGCTTATATAGGAAGGGAGAGGAGGGTGTGTTTGAAAAGTTTTGTAGACCACGTCCCTTCACAGGTGCGGGCCACTGATTGAGCAGAGCCCTATCTTATGAAAACCCAAATCTCACATTTTAGAAGTTAAAATCACATTTCATCCCATCACAAATAATTTAATATGTAAACATTTCAATTGAACAACAATTCCATGTGAATCCAATAACTCTGTGTAGACTTTCCACTGTGGAGTTTGTCATCTTATCATTGATGAGAATGTCTCAGATGACAACCGAACTGACATCATATGAATTAAGTACCACCGCGTATGTTCAATTGTTCGGATTACTAGAGTATAGTTCATTTCCCCCCGCCTTCTGATGATCCCAGAATCTCTATTTTAACCAAGGGGTTTGCAAATGTAATATCAGCAGGGTAGAGAAAAAGGGGGAAAGAGGTATGTATGACTGTCATAAACCTACCCCCCCAGGCCAACGTCATGACACCACAAACAGGCAAATAACGGCGCTGTACAACAGTGGTGTGCAGAACAGTATCTAGGAATGCACAACTCGTCGGTCATTGTCACGGATGGGCTATTGCACACCGGATTTCACTCCTAAAAACAAGAAGCAGCTCCTGTGGGCAGGCGATCACCAACACTACACAATTGAGGAGTGGAAAAACTTCACATGGTCCGACGAATCCCGGTTTCCGTGCCCCGACCCGGTACAAGATTGAACCAAATTGGCCACTGAGTATCATCTGTATGTGGGAATACTTTGGAACAGATTTCCAAAATTAAAATCACTTGGAGCTGATTTGCTGGTGTTTGGAGTTATTAACATCACCTGCGGGCTGCCTGTTAGGGAACCCTGTCCTTGAGAAACAAGTGAGTGAAGATTTGATAGCATCAATGGGTACACCACTAACCAGGTCAATAGATTTGACCCATATTACTAGCGCAACGTTTTCATATTCCTATAATAAATCACCTGGACCGCCTTTTATTCATAAATCATGTCGTGGGCTGTTCTAAAACTTCTCTTGCGTTAACCATTTCATGTACACTTTGTTCAGTCATGTAACCTCATTTGCTGGCTAGCTAGCTAACAACCTGTTAACTATACCAGTAAATCCAAACATTTGGGGGCACAGAAAGAAAGGAAAAGGCATCACTTCTTCTGGAGATCAATGCTATAAATCAGATTTTGGCATGTGGCACTGGGGTATAATAATAATTGAGACTTTATCCAAAATGTCCGACTTACATTTTTTTTATTTAATCTGCTCCTGTTCGCATGCGCTGGGTTGCATCCAGTTTATACAGACCAAAGACGCATGTACTGTGAGTAAACGGAGCGGCAACGAGGTCATCACTTCATCCAAAAACATAGTAGACATTAGATGAATCTAAAATGTTTCTTTTGGCTGGGAGTGATGGAAAATGATCAACCTCAACGACAGTTATTTTCCTTCAATGGATGTTTTGTGCACAGGTGATGACTAAAGTGTCTTAGGAATTTTCAAATATGACTGTCTATGGAAATTGTCTTTCTGGCCCTTCTCCAGTTACACTGCACTACTGACGCAAAACTGTAGGAGCAGTCGACCGTGCTTCTAGACCAGATCCCTGGCCCCTTGGCATGTGGTCACCACAAACCTTATGCTTTCAAAGAGACGGTGTACAATTTTCAATAAGAAAATTGTTTTTTTTCACAATGTAGAAACCTAATATACCACAAATGACTTGGCAATTTCATTTGAAAGGCATACCTATCAACATTTAACTTTTTATGATGAAAAAATGTATTGAAAGTATTACATATGAGTTAATATAGGCTGTTTCTCGTGCGCCTAAATTTAAGTTGGGAGCACTAGTGTTACCAATGGGCTGTTCATTTAGAGCCCTGGGGCACTAGTGTTACCAATGAGCTGTTCATTTAGAGCCCTGGGTGTATAGTGGAGTTAGGAGAGCCAGAGTTAATTTGGATAAACTGCTTGCTGCTGAAGTGTAGGGTTTTTTCCTGGTGCTTTATTCTCTGCCCAATTCTTCACGGAGGATTTGGTAGTTCTATGTGAATCTTTCCAAATGTACACTCCTGGTCCCTCTCCTGCCCTCCCTCTGTGATGTGGAAAGTCCACTACCCCCTCTCCTTCTGACATGACCGAGGCAGTCGTCACGGTAACAGGACATTGATGAGATTGGGTGGGGAGCGTTGTTGTTGTGTTGCTAGCCGCAACAGACAGGCAGAACATGCAGTCCTGACACCACCCCTGTCAGCGCACCTGGAGAAGCATAATGGGGGAATGTATTGGCTGGCCTCTGTTTTAACAGCCAGACAGATCACGCTCTTACTCTCAGTAGCTTTTCCCACGCGCTGTACTACGGATGTCATGATGGGAATAATTTCCTTTGCATGGGTTTTATACATGGGATTTCTCTTGTATGATCTCAAGCTAGTTTTTCAGGAGGCAAACATGACACATTTTGAAGGAGTATTCGTACTATTTGATGGGTGGGGCTGGGTATAGGCTACGCAGCCCTCCCATCAGATTCTCCATCCATTCCTCTTCTGTGTATAATGATCAGAGTGGGAGATGGGGGTGCATACCTGTGTTGGAAGTGAAAACAGAGTAGCCTCTCTTTTGCGTCCAAAATTGGACCTTTGTCCCTATATAGTGCACTATTTTTAACCTGAGCGATATGGGACTTGGTCAAAAGTAGTGCACTGTATAGGGTGCCATTTCAGATGCAGCCTCTGACTCATCCATCATCCTGTCAGCTTGCCTGCCTGTCAGTCCAATCCTCTCCTCGGTTGTCCCAAGTGCCTGTTCCTGTATGCAGAACCCCGATAAAGCGAGGCCGGAATCCCACTCCTCCTGCCTGCTGCACTTTGGACACTACTGGGGCCTGACAATTATTTAATTCCTCAGCACCTCATCCAGATGGCAGTGGGGACCTCGAAAAAGCAATCACTACATGGCCATGGCCTCACAGCCCTTGGGTTGCTCCTAGTCAGACAGGCAGACATGCATTACTGCAATTAATGGGGTTTTCTAAAGGGGTGTAAAACAGGAGAACACATGTTGGGTAAACAAATGCCTTGGTTTACTTACAGAAATATGCAGTGAACCAGGGTTTTTATAACCCTGTGAGTTAGTACTTGGTGGAGATTTCAGGTTTTGTCTGTCCTGGGTTGGTTTCACATAAGATGCCTGCTGCAATTCTGACATTCAGAAAAACAAAGACTGAAACGCTGTCATATTGTTAAGTGTGACATTTGTACCGACGTTTGGATCTGGAAGTTGTACACCGAGGCACACTGGGAAACGATTACTTTGTCTTTGAAATGTGACTTGATGGTGGCCATTCAGCTGGGTTTGCTTACATGTTTTTCAGTTGATCATTTTACTCACTATTTTTATTAGCTGGGAGACGGTAAGGAATTCAGGTCCAACGAATGCACATTTGCTCATGGTCTGAAATGGACTGTTTAGTTCGGCCAGGGGGCCAGGAAATGGCTCGATGTTTTCCAGAAAAACTATTCAATCTGAATCGCTGTGTGTGTGTGTGTGGAGTACCAGTCAAAAGTTTGGATACACCTACTCATTTCAGGGTTTCTTTATTTGTACTATTTTCTGCATGGTAGATTAATAGGGAAGACATCAAAACTTTGAAATAACACACATGGAACCATGTAGTAACCAAAAAAAAGGGTTATTCAAATCAAAATATATTTATTTGAGATTCTTCAAAGTAGCCACCCTTTTCCTTGATTACAGCTTTGCACACTCTTGGCATTCTCTCAACCAGCTTCATGAGGTAGTCACCTGGAATGCATTTCAATTCATTTCAAGGTGTGCCTTGTTAAAATGTAATTTGTCTAATTTCTTTCCTTAATGTGTTTGAGGCAACCAAGTGTGTTGTGACAAGGTAGGGGTGGGATACAGAAGATAGCCATATTTGGTAAAAGACCGAGTCCATATTATGGCAAGGACAGCTTAAAAAAGCAACGAGAAACGACAGTCCATTACTTGAAGACATGAAGGTCAGTCAATAAGGAAAATTTCAATGACTTTGAAAGTTTTTATTAAGTGCAGTCTCAAAACCATCAAGCTATGATGAAACTGTCTCCCATGAGGACCGTCGCAGGAAAGGAAGACCCAGAGTTACCTCTGCTGCAGAGGATAAGTTCATTACAGTGACAAGCCTCAGAAATTGCAGCCCAAATAAATGCTTCAGAGTTCAAGTAACAGACACTTCTCAACATCAACTGTTCAGAGGAGAATCAGGCCTTCATGGTCGAATTTCTGCAAATAAACCACTACTAAAGGACACCAATAAAAAGAGACTTGCTTGGGCCAAGAAACATGAGCAATGGACATTAGACCGGTGGAAATCTGTCCTTTTGATCTGATGAGTTCAAATTTGAGATTTTTGGTTCCAACCGCCTTGTCTTTGTGAAACGCATTGTAGGTGAACGGATGATCTCCGCATGTGGGGTTCCCACCGTGAAGCATGGAGGAGGAGGTGTGATGGTGCTTTGCTGGTGACCACTCTCAGTGATTTATTTAGAATTCAAGGCACACTTAACTAGCATGGCTACCACAGCATTCTGCAGCGATACACCATCCCATCTGGTTTGCGCTTAGTAGGAATATCCTTTGTTTTTCAACAGGACAATGACCCAACACACCTCCAGGCTGTGTAAGTTGACCAAGAAGAAGAGTGATGGAGTGCAGCATCAGATGACTTGGCCTCCACAATCACCCTGACCTCAACCTAATTGAGATGGTTTTGGCTGAGTTGGACTGAGGAGTGATGGAAAAGCAGCCAACATGTGCTCAGCCTATGTGGGAACTCCTTCAAGACTGTTGGAAAAGCATTCCAGGTGAAGCTGGTTAAGAGAATTCCAAGCATGTGCAAAGCTGTCGAGGCAAAGGGTGGCTACTTTGAATAACCTAATCTAAAATGTTTATTTCATCGTTTGTCTTCGCTATTATTCTGCACTGTAGAAAATAGTAAAAATAAAGAAACCTTAAATTAGTAGGTGTTTACTTTTTTAGTTATTGAATTTTTAAAAGAGCAAAACATATTTAGAAGTCAAACACAGTAAACCAAATGTATATTTGGCCTGAAGTAATGTAGCGTGGCTGCATGGCTTCTGTGGTTATAAACATTTTTACGATATGGCCTATAATACTAAGGTATGTTTGCATTTTAATTATCTTTTGAGGGCCGTTTGTAAGAATAGCCATGTTGATTCTGCTGTGGTCGCGACGCTTGTTACTGATCTCTTGTTTTCCACTGCTTTTGTAGCTGTTTTATCATTGTTCGAGAACGATGAGCCACTACTGTTTCACTTTTTTATTTATTTATCAGGCTCTGTTATAGTATGCTGTGTTAGGTTATGCATCAGTGAGAACATAAGCAACATGCTGGCCCTGAGCCACGGCTGTGGAGTAGACAACAGCGGTCTCCAGCCATATCTCAGGGTAAGTAACATACCAAGAATGTAGCTAGTTACACGTTAAAACTCCTTTACTAGTGTTAATTGATATGCACTAGCTGAAATGCTTTAGCTATAAAATGTCAGTATAGATGAATATAGCCAAAGAATCCTAGACTATAAACCCACTTAAGTCTAACATTGCTCACATCGTGTCAAGATGGTGCCTTGTGCATGTTGATAATGATTATTGACCATATTCAATGCTGGTAGCCTGTGCCCAGGCCATACCAGTGCTGAGTACTCTTGTTGTGGTTGTTAATGTGATTGCAGGCATGTTTCCTTATCAAACCAGACAGACTGACATGAAGAGGTGCTGGTCACACAAGGCATGCTGTCAATGGTGTTCCTTCAGACATGAGGGGGATATTTAGCCCCTACTAGTGTTCTTCACGGGTCCAACAGACCCAAAATTCCGAGATCAGACATGGGACCAAAGCAGGACTTTTGTCTCGGATCTGGGTTGGGGTCTAATAATTGTCTCTAGTATGTGCAATTAAAATTGATTTACCCACTGGACCTGATTGGACCAGTCCTCTGTTAATTTAATGTGTGTGAGGTGATGAGAACTGCGCAAACTTGTTATAGGTGTCAGCCAATTGCAACTCAATAAAACGAATAGCTTATTTCAAGCTGAAACTGGTTCCTACTCACCTCACTTGCGCCTGCTGTTGATGAGAGAGCGAGTGAAAGGAGCCTTGGCCTAGGCTACTGTTGATTGCAAAGGCCTTTTTCACTGAAGTAAAATTAAAGTTAGGAGACAGGGTATGGTGAAAAGAAGCCGAACAAGGGGAATGTCCTCGGGGACAAGTTGGACGAAGATGAGAACGTAGCCGTGGTAAAATGGACTGCATGTGTGCAACTCGCTATTCAGGTTTGATGCAATTTTCTAACCTCCCATTGCTGAGACATTTGAATTGGCTAAATTAAATTTGAACTGCATTAAGACAGTGTTTTATACATTTTGGGAGTTTAAGTAGGCCTGGTAGCGTTAGCCTGTTGCTGTCATTTGTTGGATAGGCCTACGGTAAGCACTTGCTTTCGTTGGTTATTGCTTCAATATCAGCCTGTTCAAAACGTTTTGTTTCATTCTGTTGTGCCATTTTCGTTGGCCAAATGAAGTTACAACTGTTTGCCACAGTATAATTACTGGTAGGGCTACTATCACTCAAACCATGAAAAGGAAAAACCAAAGAAGGCGTGATGCCAAACTTAATTTAATGCCGAAATATAATAACTTGTTCGTAGATTACCTGAACACAATCACTGACTTTTGATATTACTAGAGGATTGGGTCAGGGCATAGCTAACAATATAATTATCTTGTTCTAAAAAAATATTCATTTTGAAAATGTATCAAATTAGCCTCCTTCTGTGCACTTATCTGTGAAGCAGTAGTAGCTTATCTGACAACTATTACGAAATGCATGTCGGTGTTGGGAACACGGCATCGGCATATCTTCTTTCTCTAGGGCTGGACTTTAGCTTCTCTTCCTTTTTATATTTAAATATGAATATCGTACAGGCCTACAGCGACTTTGGGAAGTATTCAGACCCCTTGACTTTTTCCACATTTTGTTACATTACAGCCTTATTCTAAAAGGGATTTAAAAAATGATCCTCAAATCTACACGCAATACCCCATAATGATGAAGCACATTTATTATTAAAAATCAAAAACAGAAATACCTTAATACTTATGTAAATGAGACCCTTTTGCTATGAAACTCAACATTGAGCTCAGGTGCATCCTGTTTCCATTGATCATCCTTGAGATGTTTCTACAACTTGATTGGATTCCATCAGTGGTAAATTCAGTTGATTGGACATGATTTGGAAAGGCACACACTTGTCTACATAAGGTCCCACAGTTGAAATTGCGTGTCAGAGCAAAAACCAAGCCATGATGTCGAAGGAATTGTTGGTAGAGCTCCGAGACAGGATTGGGTCAAGGCACGGATCTGGGGAACGGTACCAAAAAATGTCTGCAGCATTTTTGTTTCCATTGATCATCCTTGAGATGTTTCTATAACTTGATTGGATTCCATCAGTGGTAAATTCAGTTGATTGGACATGATTTGGAAAGGCACACACTTGTCTACATAAGGTCCCACAGTTGAAATTGCGTGTCAGAGCAAAAACCAAGCCATGATGTCAAAGGAATTGTTGGTAGAGCTCCGAGACAGGATTGGGTCAAGGCACGGATCTGGGGAACGGTACCAAAAAATGTCTGCAGCATTGAAGGTCACCGAGAAAACAGTGGCCTCCTCCATTCTTAAATGGAAGAAGACTCTTCCTAGAGCTGGCCGCCCGGCCTAACTGTGCAATCGGGTAGAAGGGCCTTGCTCAGGGAGTTGACCAAGAACATGATGGTCACTCTGACAGAGCTCTACAGTTCCCCTGTGTAGATGGGAGAACTTTCCAGTAGGACACCCATCTCTGCAGCACACCACCAATCAGGCCTTTATGGTTAAGTGGCAAGACGGAAGCCACTCCTCAGCAAAAGGCACATGACAGCCCACTTGGAATTTGCCAAAAGGCACCTAAAGACTCTCTGACCATGAGAAACAAGATTCTCTGGTCTGATGAAACCAAGATTGAACTCTTTGACCTGAATGCCAAGCGTCATGTCTGGAGGCAACCTGGCACCATCCCTACGATGAAGCATGGTGGTGACAGCATCATGCTGTGGGGTTGTTTTTCAGCGGCAGGGACTGGGAGACTAGTCAGGATCGAGACAAAGATGAACGGCGCAAAGTACAGAGATCCTTGATGAAAACCTGCTCCAGAGCGCTCAGGACATCAGACTGGGGAGAAGGTTCACCTTCCAACAAGACAATGACCTGACGCACACAGCCAAGACATCGCAGGAGTGGCTTCGGGACAAGTCTCAATGTTCTTGAGTGGCCCAGCCAGAGCCCGGACTTGAACTCAATTCGAAAATCTCTGGAGAGACCTGAAAATAGCTGTGCTGCAACGCTCCCATCCAACTTGACAGAGCTTGGGAGGATCTGCAGAGAAGAATGTGAGAAGCTCCCCAAATACAAGTGTGCGAAGCTTGTAGCGTCACCCAAGAAGACTCGAGGCTGTAATAGCTGCCAAAGGTGCTGTAACTAAATACTGAGGAGAGGGTCTGAATACTTATATAACTGTGATATTTCAGTTTTTTTTTATGAAGTTGTAAAATGTTAACATGTTATTGCTTTGTCATTATGAGTTGATTGATTGAGGAAGAAAATTATTGATTACATTTTAGATTAAGGTTGTAACGTATCAAAATATGGTATACTTTCCGAATGCGCTGTATATGCATGCAATGCACTGATGCATTTAACACTCAAATCTCTGACAGCTGAACCATTGAAAGAATAGGCTGTAAAGTTTTGAATATGCCACACATAATTTATTTGTCATAGGCAGTTAAGGACACGTGACTGGATCACTTGGCCAATATCGCTTGTTTATTCATGGCGCTGGCAGTCTTGAGATTTTCTCTCTCATTCTGATCACGGGTCTGACTCCTCGGGTCCATTCCGAACGGGTCTACATTTTGAAACATTTTATTTATGCATATCTGGTCAGGTGGGAAAGCCACGGATCGACTGTTTGGACCCGTGAAGACCTTTAACCCCTACTAGTACAAGACTCTACTACACCTAAAGATGGGCAAAGATAGATTTGGATACATCTTGTTTCGGAATACAAGATGGCTAGGGCTTTGCATGCTGGCATTGTTTGTGGTGAAGGGGAGAAATGGCGCCGCTGCTACTACTGTACTGGAGTGCACCCTGCCCCCACTACTGCATATAGCCCGTACTGTATTGGAGTGGACAACACCCTGCCCCCACTCTACCAAATGACCCTTGTCAACATGACAGCCATCAAGTGCACTGTGCGGCACACCAGTGGTAAAATGGCTGCTGCCTTGTTCAGTCGCCCCCTCCCCCCCAGGGTGTGCCTTCATATTTCCTGTGTTGTAATGACACGGGAAATATAAATATCATTAGTACTTTGTCTTCTAAGAGGTTCCCTAATTCCTTTGGTGTCTAGTGGTCAACTTATAACTTGATTTAATTGTGACAGTGGGTTGTTTAAGATTTAGTTGCAGGTTCTAGCTGCATTGGAGCCGCTGTTGCTCTTAGATGCTTCATGTTATGACGTGTGTGTGTGTGTGTGGTCTTTCTGTGTGGTTTGTCTGTCTGCTTGCTTGTGTGTTAGAGAGCACCAAGGAGACCCTAGGGGTATGTGTGAGGGCTGGGGGGGGGGGGGGGTAGAAGCCCCCCTACTCAGACTCCATGCTACAGTGACCGCGCCCCAGCCCGGCCTCACGTTTTATTTGTTGAGAGCCGTTCAGGTCCTTGATAGGTCTTCTCATCCACGGATGAGGTGTTCTAGGAGAAGCCGGAGGTGGGCTGGAGGGCTCTTCTCGTTCCGATATCTGACTCCCAGAACTCTAATGGGGGAATTTATGCAGCCTTCATGACACAAGGGGAATTTGCTCCATTGCCACTTGGCTCGATATGCAAAACAGTCTGGGGAGGTGCCAATTTACATTTGCTTCCTCATCTATTTCTCTTGGACAGAAGAGTAAGTCTGTCTAGCGACGCTTATGTCCACACACCTTTGGTAATTATGCACTGACCGCTGACCGAAATATGAATGGAATGCCATATTGAACTGTAATTATTGTGCTGTATTGCAGGGTTTCATATTCACATGCGGTGCTTGGCAATTCCTCTAATGCTTTGTTTTTCTCTATCCGTACACTAATATGTTGAATTTCATTGTTTTCAAGTTTAAAAACAAAAAAAATCTTTGCTGCTTCTGCACTCCCTCTTTCTTCTTTCTTTCTATGTTGAACTTGGCACACGAAACAATGAATCTTGACACCAACAGTATTTGGACTACTGTGCATGGGCATGGATGGATTTACTTTGTTTTCTATGAGGGGGAAAATAGGTTAACGAATTCCAAATACCCAGTATTACGTCCACTCACTGCTATGTGAAATTGAGAGTGAAAAAATCACTGACTCTCTTTTTGTGCTGCAAGAATGAGCAGCTTTTGATGACTGAGCAAGAATGGCGTTTTTGCAACATTAGCAAGATAAGCTGTCTAATTAGTGCTGCAGACACACCTGAGCCTAAAAACTTTCCTGCAAGCCTTGAAGTAGAGAATAACCCACTGTGTGTTGGATTTATTTACACCCGTAGAGGGCAGCTGTGCTCTCCTCGGCCCTGCCTCTCTGTCTCATGGAGTTTGGGGAGCAGAACTGAGAAGCTGAGTAGCACAGGTCACTGACAAGGATGGCATATGTTCTCCTTTGTGGCCTGATATAACAGTCCCAAAGCAAATATCCTCTCTTCCGCTCTCTGTAGCGTTCTTCCTGCAGCCGTGTGTGAAGTGGCATGGACGTCCCAAATGACATTTAACATCTGTTGCTGTTGGAAACCATGGCGCTTTTGTTCATGCCGATCTCACTCTCCACTGTTCCATTTCATACAGGATCTTAATAAACCCTAACTCAGGAAATGGCTTCTGGCACTCAGACTTTCAATGCTGACCTGGCCGTCAGACAGTGGCGGATATTGACATCTGAAAGTTTCTGTGCACGCTGTGGCTTCGGTTGGGCTCTCGTTTGAAACTCTCTTGTTTGTTTGTGAGCGGGTTGTACAAATCGAGCATTAAAGATAGAGGGGGTGTGAGAGGGGCAGGGGGAGAGAGGGAGCTGGCATCAGATCAGTCAGTCTGGGATCTCACAGCAGGCAAGGCCCTGGCACACACCACCACATAATGTGATATTGTTTAGTTTATTAACATCCTAGATCTGCCAATAACTGGCCCCAGCGTAGGCAGAGAGCTGGCTGTTGCACTGTACACCACGCAGTAAGTGCTCTCAAACTCCCTCCCTCCTCTCTCTCCCTCTCTCTCTCCTGAACTCTTTAATTATTTCCCTGATAACGCTATAATTCTGTTGCCTCTGAAAATTATTGAGCTTGTCAGCACCCATTAATTTATACTGTGTCATAAATGAAATGTGCAGGCTATGTTTTTATCTTGTTTCACTGGAGTAAAATAAATCTAAACTTTAGAGGCTAAAGTCTGTACTAAGATTTACTGTCTACTGACTTTTTTGTTTGTTACGTGCTCTCATTCACAGGCCTGGTTGAATAGACCACATAAAATAGTCAGTCAAGTTGGTGAGTTCTCTTGAAATGGGATGTCTAATCTGAACCGCAGTTTAGCCTGGCCTGTTACAGAGAATGTAGAGACTCCAGGGAGTGTGAGCATGGCTCAATCCCAAAATCCCCCCCTTAGCTCTCGTTTTCAAGTGTCCCTCGGTGGGGGCGTGGCACTCAAAATCAGCAACTAGTGGTAGTGAGAGGTAAATTAAGCCTAGCAAATGGGACAGCTCTACATCACTTGCACATATCCGAAACTACCAACGGATACCATGCAATTCATTTGGCTACGAGCTTTGTTTTTCACACTGTCTGTACTGGTGGCAGTAATAGTTTTCCTTATTTTTCATACTACAATTACATATTTACTATAGTGCAACAAATGAACAGCAGAACAATGTTCCCTTTATGTACCCATCCTCTTGCTGCCGATTTTATGTTGTTGTATTGAAGCAGGACTTTAATTCCATAGCCGTTTGACATGCAACAGTTAATTTCCTTCACTCCGTCATTTTACCAGTGAACGCATTGTAACTAGAACAATAAAAACCAATGTTCGAAATAATGTTTATACCAAACATACGCGTATCGGCTACATAGCTAGCTACTTAAGCGATAAGGTTTATAATAGCAGTTTATAATAGCAATAAAGCACCTCGGTGGTTTATGGCCAATATACCACGGCTAAGGGCTGTTCTTAGGAACGACGCAACGCGGAGTGCCAGGATACAGCCCTAAGCCCTGGTATATTGGTCATATACCTCAAACCTTTGAGGTGCTTTATTGCTATTATAAACTGGTTACCAACATAATTAGAACAGTGAAAATATTTTTCAGACAGTCGACATTCATGGCTCGTAACACCCAGTTTCTAAACATCCATAGCATACAGGTATTTTTAACCTCCACTAAACAATAAGCAAGAAATGAGTTGGCTACATTACCTCGGGCTCCCGAGTGGTGCATCGGTGTAAGGCACTGTATCTCAGTGTTAGAGGTGTCACTACAGGCCCTGGTTCGTTTCCAGGCTGTATCATACCGGCCGTGATTGGGAGTCCCATAGGGCGGTGCACAATTGGCCCAGCGTCATCGGGTTACGTTTTGGCCGGGGTAGGCTGCCATTGTAAACAAGAATTTGTTCTTAACTCACTTGCCTAGTTAAATAAACCTGCATTGGCAAATGTACTATATATATACAAAAGTATGTGGTCACCCCGTCAAATTAGTGGATTTGGCTATTTCGGCCACACCCGTTGCTGACAGGTGTTGAAATTGAGCACACAGCCTTGAAATCTCCATAGACAAACATTGGCAGTAGAATGTCGTAACTGAAGAGCTCAATGACTTTCAACGTGGCACTCCATATGATGCCACCTTTCCAGCAAGTCAGTTCTTAAAATTACTGCCCTGCCATAATTGACCCAGTCAGCTGTAAGTGCTCTTATTGTGTGGTGGAAACGTCGAGGAGCAACAACTGCTCAGCTGCGAAGCGGTAGGCCACACAAGCTCACAGAACGGGACTGAATCGTGTAGCACGTAAAAATCATCTGTCCTCGGTTCCAACACTACCTACAGAGTTCCAAACTGACTCTGGATGCAACGTCAGCACAAGAACAGTTCGTCGGGAGCTTCATGAAATGGGTTTCCATGGCCGAGCAGCCGAACACAAGCCTAAGATCACCATGCGCAATGGGAAGTGTTGGCTGGAGTGGTGTAAAACTTGCCACCATTGGACTCTGTAGCAGTGGAAATACTTTTTCTCTGAGGTGGTGAATCACGCTGCACCAGCTGGCAGTCCAAAGGATGAATCTGGGTTTGGCAGATGCCAGGAGAACGCTACCTGACCCAATGCATAGTGCCAACTGTAACATTAGCTGGAGGCTGAATAACATTCTGGGGCTGTTTTTCATGGTTTGGGCAAGGCCCCTTACTTCCACTGAAAGGAAATGTTAACGCTACAGCATACAATGATGTTCTAAACAATTCTGTGCTTCGAACTTTGCGGCAACAGTTTGGGAAAGGCCCTTTCCTGTTTCAGCATGGCCTATGTCCCAGGCACGACGCGAGGTCCATACAGAAATGGTTTGTCGAGATTGGTGTGGAAGAACTTGACTGGCCTGCACAGAGCCCTGACCTCAACCCCATCGAACACCTTTGGTATGAATCGGAACGCTGACTGCGAGCCAGGCCTAATCGCCCAACATCAGTGCCCAACCTCACTAATGCTCTTGTGGCTGAATGGAAGCAATGTTCCAACATCTAGTGGAAAGCCTTCCCAGAAGTGTGGAGGCTGTTCTAGCAGCAAATCGGGGGACCAATTACATATTAATACCCATGGAATGAGATATTCAAGCAGGCATCCACATACTGTTGGTCATGTAGTGTATAAGAGGAGAGCAGATTACTCTCCTGTCGTGAGATTGAGACTCTTTTGATAATAACATCTGCAAATAGTCGCGGACAGAGGGACTTACAGAATCAAATTTGTCTGACATAAGGAGTTCCGCTCTAACGTTTAACGTTAATACAATAAAGGACAATGACAAGTGATTGACATTGATCTTTTTCTAGAAATAGAAAGGCAAGCTTCATAATTGTACGTTAAATTTACCCCTCTTCCCTGAAATCACACTTCTCCCAGACTGACTGTCTGATTGCAGAGCGGCACAACATTTCAGATTTATGTGGACGTTGGATCTCTGTGGCTTGATACGCAACGCATACTGAAAGCGACTCGAGACATATTTATCTCTGAGCTATGGAAGATGTTGAGTATCACTTCCCAGTCATAACAGAGCGATGTCGGGCTGTTTAGTGAAGCACAGTGAACAGTTATGGTCTCTTTCATTTAGATTACTTCCACACAGCCTCTCGCATCATTTCCTGTGTGGCGTGTGTGGCGCGGAGGGAGATGTACAGAAAGGATCAAAAGCTTGTCTGGAGAATCCATCTATCATCACCGAGGTCACTGCTCTGGCTTGTAGATTTGGCTGTGCGCCATTGACTGCTTTATGCATCTTGACACGCCCGACAAAGGATACCTGTCAGTCACAGAGAGTGTTACTGTATACCTATCCATCTATGAATTCAGTCAGCCGTATTCATTTCTGGATGCCTCAGGGTAGAGGGAGGGGGCGTCAGTGAAGACTATTGTGGACCTGCTCATCCTACTCATAACACTGCACAATTCTACTGCAATGGCTGACTTCCTGATTTGTGCTTGATCTATTGCACTCTTGTATATACAGTCACAGAGCATTGAACCGTTGAATAGACATTTGAAAGGAACCCTCACCCATAATGAGGCCTTGATGAAAGGCCGCCTTCCATTTTGGTTTTGACTACAACTAGCAAAATATCGGTGTTTGATTTGATGTGAAAAAGCACAGTCAGATGGAGACTGAGGGTGATATGTTTGGACATTTTTACGGATGCAGACTTCCTGAAAACGGCCAAATGAGGGAGGACCGGGAGATGTGGAGGTCCATTACCGACAACTCTTTCTTCCGTTTTCTGGAAATCACACTTCTGACTGCGGTGTGGCACCACATTCAGATTTAAATTTCATGTGGCTTGATACATAACGCATACTGAAAGTGACTCGAGACAGTATATTTATCTCTGGGCTATGGAAGATGAGTATCACTTCCCAGTCATAACAGATGTCAGTCTGTTTAGTTGAAGCACAGTGAACAGTTATGTCCCTTCTCATTTAGTTTACTTTCACACTGCCTCTTTTTCGGTTTGGTTAGGGTTTGTCGTAGAGGTGTTGGTTATGAGTTAGGGTTAAGGGTTAGGGTAAGGGGTTAAGGGAAAATAGGATTTTTGAATGGGAATACATTTTTACTCAAGTCCTGAAATGTAACATTAAAAAAAGCTGTGTGAGAGTGAGCTACTGTAACTGAACACCGTCAGGCGTTCTGTTGGCAGGTGAGAAATGGGTGAAAGTGTTCTGAATGTGCTTTAACGGTCACTAGGCATCACCTGTATATTTATACAGCATATAACAGTCATTTATGGTCCAGTGGCAATAAAATGCACTGCTCGATTTGAGATAGTGTCCTATTTTTCTCTTCCATTTCTTTCCTCTCTTTTACTGTTTCGCCGTTGTTGTATTTTCAATTAGGTCTATCCAGCACACAGGAGGCTGCTGAGGGGAGGACTGCTCATAATGATGGCCGGAGCGGAGCAAATAGAATGGCATCAAACCAAATGGAAATGTTGATACCATTCCACTCTCTCTGCTCCGGCCATTATCACAAGTCCATTCTTCCCAATGAAGGTGCCACCAACCTCTGATCCAGCACGCTGTGTCACTCATTCTCAAGGCTGAAATAAGTAGACCATATTAACTTATCCTTTTAGTGCGCACTCCCTCTCAATCGACCCACCCTTCTTCAGCACTTCACATAGATACGATTCCGCCTGTTATAGGATTGTTTACTTTGATTAAAATAGTCTCGGCTATGTGGGTCCCCCATTCGAAATGAGGCCATTTCAATACCATTGCCTGAGTTTCACCACACTGGGCTGTGTCTGTCGGTCTATCTTCATGGGCATTCTGCTACTGGATGGGCTCCAGCACTAACAGCCTGTAGATGAGTGTTTTAATGGCTTTAGAGAATAGGGTGCCATTTGGTCACGTATCCACTGAGACAGACTGGGGAATGAGGGAGAGGAGGGGGCTTCCGTTCGTCTGAAACCTCTTTGGCACAGCTTCAGGAGAAAACACAGCCCCCCCCCCCCCCCCCCCCCACACACACACACATTTCTGCAGTGTTACAGATGCACTTAATGTGCCAGCGTCAATGGCACTAAGTGTTTCTGAATGGGTTTTCTCACTATATCTGCTGTAGTTTTAGTTAACATAACAATTTGAATCACCGTTTCCATCCGTTGTCATGTACGCTTAAGTCTTTCCGTGGGTGTATGTTCACGCTCTTGGAAGCGGTGTGGGTGTCTGCGGGTGAGTTGGCTGGTTAATCTGGAAGCCATTAGAGACTGTACCTAACAACACTGTTGTATTGAATGGAGGTCTCTGTGGTTGTTTCAACAGCTAGCAGACCTACTTTTCATTGTAGATGTGCGATACGGTGCTCTGGAGCTGCCTATCACAGACCAATGGACACCCCTCACATACTACTTATTAGAAAACATTCATAATCATTCTTCTGTACCAGTTGATTCAGTCTTCACTTATCTTTTTCGTTGTTCAGTCACGGAACAGTGCAGCTCAGCTGTATATAATTTATCCAGTTTCTTGTAAATTATGGATCTGTAAGTCCATAGTTTATGTATGGACAGTCGCTCAAAGCTGAAAGTATTTGAATGTCGTCAGTTTTCTTTTATATAAATATTTCAAAGCCATTGTGTCCCATAGCCTCAAATCGGAGAGCGCTCTCGCCGTCGTTCAACAATTGAATCGATGACATTGCTTATGTTTTTGAAGTGGTGGTATATTTGAAAAGCTAAAACGCTCAGCAATGTTTCAATTATGAAGTTTGAAAAACAGTTAGGCAGGTACTGAGGAAATATTCAAATGCATAAAGGACCCCCTCGCACTCCACCAATCAGACCTTTATGGCGGAGTGGCCAGACAGAAGTGGTGACTCAGTAAAAGGCACATGACAGCCCGCTTGGAGGCTCTAAAGGACTCTGACCATGAGAACCAAGATTGAACTCTCTGGCCTGATTGCCAAGCGTCACATCTGGAGGAAACCTGGCACCGTCCCTATGGTGAAGCACGGTGGTGGTGGCAGCATCATGCTGTGGGGATGTTTTTCAGTGGTATGGACTGGGAGACTAGGCAGGATCGAGGGAAAGATGAACAGTGCAAAATACAGAGATCCTTGATCCAGAGTGCTCAGGACTTCAGACTGGGGCCAAGGTTCACTACACGCCATTCAAAATATTAGCCATTTAGCCCTGTGGTTGGCTCTGAAGCTGGATTTGTCATAAGCATTGGTTTAGGGAAAACATTGCCGATAGAAACCACTGGCCTATCTTCAACCTCGCTATTCCGTAAGTTGCATCTGAATCTGCCATAGAAATAATGACACACTGGTTATATGGATAACTTTTGAAAGCTAATTGGTATGCATTTTCTGCATTGTAAGGGACACAGTGCAACCTTTTCGGAGATGGCCTGCTGGCAGGCATGACAGGCTACAATGACTTTGCTCATGCGTGCCGCAAATGACATGTAACTACGTTTCTTGAATTTTCATGATCGACAATTTGTGTTTTGGTGTAGTGAAGCAGAACTTGTCGTCAGAACCATTCATCCAGTGTTGCCAGCTATTTTTCAGCTTCTCCCACTCTCGTTGCTACAGAATTGAGTGGTAAAAGTCGCTGAATGCTATCAAAACCATTGAAATCATCAGTGTCAACTCCCCAAAGACAGCATTTAAGTAACTTAATTTGTCGCTGTAGTCTTGTACCAATAAAAGCTGCTGGAGGGGTCAAATGAAGCTACTTCTCTGGCTACTTTTCAATATAGTGATACTTTAAATTGACAACACTGCATTAATCTTGGGACAACAATGCTATCATATCACACTGTTATCTGACCATTTTATAAAATGGTCAGATATGTATATACACTGAACAAAACATTATGAACATTATGCTCGTTCCGTGACAGAACTGACCTGGTGAAAGCTATGAATTCTTATTGATGTCACTTGTGAAATCCACTTCAGTGTAGATGAAGGGGAGGAGACGGGTTAAAGAAGGATTTTTAAGCCTTTCGACAATGGCGCCATAGATTGTGTATGTGTGCCGTTCAGAGATTGAATGGGCAAGACAAAAGTGAACGGGGTATGGTAGTTGGTGCCAGGCGCACCGGTTAGTGTCATGAACTGCAACGCAGCTGGGTCTTTCACGCTCAACAGTTTGCCGTGTGTATCAAGAATGGTCAACCACTCGAAGGACATTCAGCCAACTTAACACAACTGTGGGAAGCGTTGGAGTAAATATTGGCCTGCATCCCCGTTGAAAGCTTTTGACACCGAGGGGGACGGGGGTGCATCTCAATATTGGGAAGTTTATTTTATTTTATACAGACTAACAAAAACAAAGTAAAATTTGATCATAATTTCCAGGTAAAAACATTTGTAGGTGACGTTTGCTACCCCTATTTTTATTTTGCTCCATGGTTTAATTGGACACGAGGCTGTTGGGCTCATCACCTGAAGAGGAATAACTGAGCAGCTGTTTCTGATTGAATAAACAATGCCATGCGGATGGGTGTTAACATTCAAATAAAGAGCGCTGCACAGAAATTATTTAGTGTAAATATTTTCTTAATTGCATTGTTGGTTAAGGGCTTGTAAGTAAGCATTTCACGGTAAGGTCTGTTGTATTCGGCGCATGTGACAAATATAATTTGATTTGAAGACATCGCATTCACACCGATTTGCGCAAAGTGGGCAGTTTGGATTAGTCATAAGTTTTCTGAGCTAAAAAAAACATTTGACAAAAAAACCTCGCTCTGTGTCACGCCCACTTAGTGTTCACTGTGGGCGGGGGGAGCCCAGTGCTAAGGAGAGACAGTGTTAGAGTTCAGTCACCTTTAGTTCTCTAAAGTCAACATTAGTAGTACCCATGGCCATGTGGACAGGACACGAGCATTTGTCCAAGCAAACATCACATGGAATGGCAGTCAGAGCCGTTTGTCCTGTCAGTCAGATTAGTGTGACAGGCAGTAAGATTTAACATGGTCTGAATGTCACAACACAACCAGCCTGTCCATCTGGTTCTCCCCTTGACTCTCCTTACCCTGCACCCTCCACTCTCCTAACCCTTACCCCTTAACTGAGATATCTGGCTCAACGCCCCTCCCTCCACGCTCACAGCAGGTGACTAAATATGTTGCACACATGCAGTATGTTTGAGGTCAGCTGCAGGTCTGTGAAATGTCACTAACTGCTGGTGAGGCTTGGCTGTCTGCGCTGTGTCTGCCATACAGCTGTCCTGGTCCTGATTTTCCGATCCCATGTCGAAGGATTGTAGTGTTGATGGGGTAGTGAGATCTGGGTCAGGAGGGCCTGGACTGTCTGCCAGAGATGGAGGTGTCTGCATGGGTGCTTTCCAGGTGCCTAGCAGACTGTGACAGAAGCTAGGGAGGAGGGGCTGGGGCACAGGCTGGGCCACTCTGACCCCGCCATATGGCTCTGTGGGGCTGTCATTTAGGAGTGCAGGCCAGGAATGGGACCGAAGGAGCAAATGGCTTTTTAATCGATTATATGCACCAGCAAATGACACCCCTTTTTTAAATTTCCATGGCTACATTCGTCTTGCCCAACCCACTCCCATCTCTATTTAAGGAAGCTGCCTGTCTGTCTGAGTGTGTAAAGGGGGTGCATGCATTTACTCTCAATGGAAAAATAATGATTTCACTTATCCAGAAAGGCTTGGCTAACATACGACATGGAAAAACAGAAGTGTATGTTTCCGTGTGTCATTCTGCGCTGCATTATTTCTAGAAACAGAACTGCTATAGAGATCTCCTTGTAACAACTGATTTTAGTTTTTTTTAAAGGACCACAATGTATTTAAAGACTGTTCCTTTGTGTCTAAAGGAGGCAGTGGTTTCAGGGCAGTGAAACACGAACCTCCTCTCTGGTCTTCGGGCAGAAAGATGCTGCCTGCTTCCAAAATGGCACCCTTTCCCCTGTATAGTACATTATGGGCCCTGGTCAAAAGTAGCGTTTCAGTATGTAGGGAATAGGTTGCCATTTGCGATGCAGTTGCTGCCTCGTGGAAACTCCCTATCCCACAATTTTAAAGCAGCTATTTGCTACGTTCAAACAAGTCATATCCCCTGTGCGAGCCAAGTGTTATTATTCCATCACTCTCCCGCCTGTATTCCTTTTGATGAAGGAATATTGTTTTAATACAACCGGCTGATGTTTCTACTAAAACTAAGACGCCATTGTGCCTGGATAATGGGTCAGTCTGAGGTGATTTGGAGCCATTTTCTACGGTGCCAGTCTTCTCTAACGTATCCCTCAGGACCATTAAAAGGAAACTTTTACTCTGCTTGTTAACAATATCTGTGTTAATTTTTAGCATTGAGTCACCCCCTCCTTTACGTTAGCTTAGGTGCTGTTGCATAAAAGATTTGTGTGTGTGTGTGTGTGTATATATGCGCGCCTCAGTGAATGAGGCCGCTGCTGTCAGTTTGCCTGTACAGGGCTCCCAGGAATTGAAAAATGTATTTTTTGTTTTAGACAAGGCAGGCTTTTTTTTTGCTTTTTCACTGCAAGTGATTTTCTGCATATACACTTTTTACTGCAGCTAACCCTGCATTCATTACTATTAAATTTGACATCAGGGGAGCAACCAAACCAGGAATTAAATGATTTGGTGCAATGGGATAAAAATATGATTCTTTTTTTCCCCTCTTTCGTTTATTGGGAGCATAATCTTTTTTAAAGATCAAAATTCCTGCAGCAGATGACAGTGGGATTAAGCCCTGGCAGATGTGCTGGTGGAGCGAGGGACTGGTGTTGTCTCTGGTGTGTGTCCTGTCCCTGTTTGCTCTACGGGTGTGCTTGTGACCTCGTGAGACAGAGTGAGGGAAAGGTAGAGAATGGGGAGAAGAGGAGAGATGGCAGGTGCTCAGCTGGAGGTGCTGTCCTCACAGCCAGTATCTCTCTCGTCTTCCTCTGAACAGCTAGGGCAGCAGACCCAACACATAACCCTGCTACCCTGTCACATACAGTCCAGTCTCCATGCGCTGCTAGCCTCGCTCGCAGCCCTCCTAGTGCTCTTTTATAGTCCTGCTCAGTCAGTCAGTGACTCAACACACCACCACTGTGTGTAACCAGGGTCCATTCCCTGTGTGTGTGGAATGTGGTGGGAGTCGGTCTGTGTGTGGAACCTTGGCTAAGAGGGTAAAGGTCACCAATCTAGTGGCTACGGCTGTGTTGACATTTCACTCTATAGAATTAGACTTTCCTTTTTCAAGTTCCCGAACAGTGAATATCAAGTTTTTATTCAAATTTGGATGATATTTGGATGAAACCAGCTCATACAGTACACGTGCTGCATGCTGTTTTCATGTATATGTCCTTATGTCTAAGCTTCTAAGGCTAATCTTTCCAAGGTCATGAACAGAACGGAGGCGTTTATCCCGCGAATACCACAGTTGCCAAAGAAAACAATATGAAAGCACACATTTACCGGTAAAAATATATTTTTTGTTTTATTTGTATTAACAAATATACACTTTCTCATCTTTAGGTTGCTAGAAACGCGAACCTGTAATTTGTTCAATTCGTTCGATATTTATGGACGCGACCCAGTCGTTCGTTCTTTAATTACCATTGCCAAGCTCAGTGGCAACGTTCTTATCCTTTGCTTGCAGCAAACTATCCAACTAGCTACACAGTCACAACCTCTGCTGCCAGAATAACAGCAAGATTATTCCGTTGCGTTTATTCCTCTAATACCACAGTTGCCAAATAAAGCAAAAATATAAGCACACATTTACCAGTAGAAATAAAATATATTTGATATTTAAATTCATATAAGCAAATTCATACTTTAATCTTTCGGTTGCTGGAGACGCGTCCCAGTCGTTCGTAATTTGTTTCGTTGCCTGGCTCGCTAGCGACTTTCTCATCCCTTGCTTGCTAGCTAGCTACGGTTTACACAGTCACGACCTCTGCAGCCAGAATAACAGCAACGTTTGTTCTGTTGCGTTTGTTTAAGCTGTTTATCCTGCTTATAGCACAGTTGACAAATCTAACAATACTAGTGGCTGTTTTCTATTGACATTTATTTGGATACCACACAATTTCCCCCGATTTTTGCCTGGCATGGCTAGAAAAGTGTTCATTCTCATCAGGAGACTCAACACTGTTTATTACGAGGAGATCGCATTGCTTATCAAACACTAGGCTAGAAGCTAGCTAAATAGTTTATTGCTGGAAAACCTGCCAATATGATGATAACCAAATAAAAAATATCAGTTAAACAGCTGGTCAAAGTAGAAACTTGGGAGGATTTGACAGCATAGTGCCATGTGCGTCATGACTGGGACCAGATATTCATCACGTTAGGTCATCAGATGTTCCATCAAACTGTCTCCGTAAAAACAAATCAATGCTAGCTAAGTTTTTCCCCACTCATTCGACCTGTGTTTTATAACGTATCCAATTTTGGTTTGTATGGTTTTAGCGTTCTTTTAACTTTGTAGCAAGTACGGTCTAAATGTGTAGGCGCTTATTGCGTCATGAATGCAAGGTGTCCCCAATCTCTTTTCCAACTGTCCCGATATCTGGTTTTAATGTCCATTCTAGAATGCCCTTCTAACCAATCAGAAACGAGTATTCAATAATGCTGTGGCTTTACATGAACATAAGCTCCCTGTGACTGAGACTGCTTCAATGGTGAACTGGCTGGTTGAAATGAATGATTATTTTGAAATGTGAGAAGACACGGAAGAGGTATTTTAGTGGGTTTCGCAGCCAGACAACAGATCAAACATGTTGTATAATAATTTGTCTCCGTTTATGTTGTATAGTGACCTACCTACTTCAATCATATTTCAAGAAAGTAGAGTACATGATTTGTGCCGAGACACTAAACCTATTATCTGATGAAGCAACTGTCCTTAAAAAAACGTATCTTGTTTTGTAGGTGTAGCAGCACCGGTGCAGTGGCCCTCGCCTGATAAATGTCTACCTGCGCTGACATTTTTATGGGTCTTCATCAGCCAAAGGTGCGTTTATCCACGTTTCCTAATTGCAATAATGTAACAAATAGATACTGTATGTCACAGGCTGTAGTGTCTGGTCTGCACAGCTGTTCTATGGGGGCGTCCCAAATAGCACACTATGCAGTGCACTACTTTTGACCAGAGCCTTATGGGTTCTGGTCAAAAGTAGTGCACTATTTAGGGAATTGGGTGCTATTTGAGAACGTAGCCTATGTCTTTGGGTTTAGTGTGCACTCATATTTCCTTTCCAATTATATCAGATGGACAAACAGGCTAGTACTCTTATACTGTACTTTACTGATCTGTTAATATAGCGAAGTGAATTGCTATAAAAAGAGCTGATTTGTATCCTGATTTAATGAATGGTGTTTTCTAAACGTGAAATAACGTAAAGTATAGGCCACTCAAAACGCAACGAGAATAAATATTCCCCTCCCCTGGAGAATTAGATGAGCTGAAGTGACGCACCGGCGGGCCAAGATGCATGGGTCTGTCTAAGATCATACTCTGGAAATCAATAGATGTCTAAGATCATTTTCAGCCCTGGTTTAAGGATGCCTATTCAATGTAATGTGGAACAAGCCTATTCCCTTTTATCAGGAACCAATGAACCTGTGCTCATGAGTAAACACTAAAACCGTCTCGTGTAGACTGAGGCTAGTAGAAATCATCACTGGCCTAGTAGCAATCAGAACTCTTGTCACATCCTTTATCTTCAGCGGATTGTGGGGGTTCTAGTTAAAAGTTTTGCGATATAAATCAGCAACAAATGTATCCTTCATTATTGTCTGTGAAAGTTTGACTTGTTGTTGTGGGTTTTCTTCTATTCCTCTGTGGTGATGTCCCTGGTCTGAATCAGTGGTACTGTTCTGTTGCCAACCGACAAATATTTAGCAGTCTTGGAGCTCGCAACTAAACCTGAACCTGTTTAGTGCGGGGTACTTTACTTTGATGCCAGGAAAAGTCCCAACGGTTATCCTATTTCTCGCTTTTTCTCTTTAGCTGTTAATTTACCGGTACATTGAGTTTAGATGTTGTTCTCAAGTAATTAAAGTTAATCTTGTTTCTGGCTGCCGAGACTGGTCTGCTGGGGCTAGCTGGCATGAACTGAATGACAAAAGTGTGTGAAAGGTAACCACAGTGGACAAAGCTGAATTTGTCTATTCTGACCTATATATTTGTCAAGCTAGGGAGGGAATAGCTGACTAGTGGCTGGATCGTTCACACACCTTGTGAAGGAGGAACTCCCAGGAGTTCTGACCCAGCTCTGGATGGGGATATCGGCATCGGGGCTCGCATTGTGCAGGAGAGGAGAGATTTAAAGACCGCTTTGCTCTTCCAGAGATGTAGTTCCTCTGACTGTGACGTCTTGTTTTTGAGAGCATTGGGCCCTGATGGAAGATACAGGCTGTGTCCCAAATGGAACCCTCTTCCTCATGTAGTGCAGTACTTTTGAGTGTCCTGGCAAAAGTAGTGCACTACATAGGGAATAGGTTGCCATTTGAGGCCAACACACACACACACACACACACACACACACACTGTAAACCCCACCTGCAGTCTGTAGCTATTTTACCCTCTGCTTCTGCATTCCCCTCAGGCTGCTATGGTAGACTGAGAAATGGAGAGAAGGCTGTTGCTGTAGACGCTGAGAAATGGAGAGAAGGTTGTAAAAATACCACGTCTGTTGGTGGAGTTTTTGTAATTCATCCCTTCGTCTTCTTGCTACTGTACAGTGCAATGCGACCTCTGCCCATCTGAGTTCACTCCAAACACAAATATTATTTTTCTGCCATCTAAGCCGCACATTTTCATGCCTGCACTGCCAATGACTCCTCACAATGGATTTTTTTCCCACGCTGCTGGGAGGTGTGCATAGCCATCTGTGGGGATTGGCTTTGAGGCAGGGTCAAGGCATTGGCTCCTAGAGAAACACTGCACTGTCTGAACTTCAACTCAACCTGGAGCACTGGGTGACCTTTTTATACACTTGTTAGCACGGACTTTTATTTACTGAACCAGCTGTTAGTCATTGTGAGAGACCTTGTTAACCCTTTAAACGTGTGGGAATTGGCCTGTATGGATAGGGCTAAATTCAGATATTTCTTACAGAAGAAATATGAAAAGCATATGCAGAACCATGGTGGCAATCAAAGATTATGGGAAAATGATCAGACCAAAGTTGAGGGCACAACAGTTCACCTGTCACGACTGAATCTAAACATTACACTGTTCATTTAGTTTTACATTTACTGTACTATTCCCCAAATTTGTTAATAATGAAATCTAAAGATACTCATTCACGCCAAGTCTTTCCTGAGCCACCAGTCATAAGCTTTAAGAGATGTCCTACCCTAAATGACAAATTAGTCCACAGTTATCTTCCGGGTGACTCTCAAAAAACTTGTCTTGACCACAAACCCAAGAGCTCTTTTAAATGTAACCAGTGCAACCATTGCAGTAATATTGCACAGAATAAGTATTTTGTTGACACAGCTTCTAAAATGGAGTATTACGTCAAGCATTTAATTTACTGCAAAACCACTCATGTCATCTACAGATTGGAATGTCCACAGTGCAAGGTGTTCTATATTAGACGGACAAAGAGACACCTTCAAGACCGCTTAGCGGAACACAAGTAGGCCATACGGGTAGGCAATGAAGACTACCCCATGCCAAGGCACTACTAAGTCCTTACACCATGCCAAGGCACTACTAAGTCCTTACACCATGCCAAGGCACTACTAAGTCCTTACACCATGCCAAGGCACTACTAAGTCCTTACACCATGGCAAGGCACTACTAAGTCCTCACACCATGCCAAGGCACTACTAAGTCCTTACACCATGCCAAGGCACTACTAAGTCCTTACACCATGCCAAGGCACTACTAAGTCCTTACACCATGGCAATCCTGCCTCCCTATAAGCTATGGGTATTGATCATGTTCCGGCCTCTATTAGAAAAGGGGACCGTCTTAAACAGTTAAACCAAAGGTCAAGTTTTTGGATTTACAAACTACACGCCACTAAGTACCCTGGTTTAAATGAAGATATGGATTTCTCACCCTTCCTATAGGGTCGTGATAGGTCCATTTGCAGTCATCTAGTGGACATTTTGCTCAATTGCCCTCAGCTATGTTTAGACTGTTGTTCATGTTTTGCTGTGTTCTAGTGTACTAGGGAATATATTGCTTTCTTATTCTTGACACAGAGAGAACATGTTGTTCTCCCAGTCATATTTAAGGTTAGAACTACCTTTCTAAGTGTTCTGATACTTCTAGCTTGGAGTTGTATCTTTACGATAACATAGCTACAGCATTTCACCTTTTAATGTGTATATTATTGCTTACTAGGTGTGTCCAACCCATTTTGTGACCACTCCTTCTTTCAGTTAGGGCTAATTGGAAAAGCTGTTCAAAAGAGGACATTGTATTCCTTTTTTTGGTACTCCCTGATGAAGGCCATGCAGCCGAAACGCGTCGGTTTTTTAAAACTTTGTTTCTATTGAACATGCCATACTAATAAAGGCATTTTAATTAATTATATGAAGAGTGCCTTGGTCCTCCTTTCTTTTTGATGACCAATTCACCCCTTTTACCAAAGAGCACCTTCCATCTACCAAAATGTACTATTGTGTACCCTAGTAGCGCTTCCCTCCCTCCTCTTTCTCCTAATTTGAAAGGGTGTCCAAATACTTTTGTATGTTGTGTATGTGGCTCCAAGCTGATATTACATAATGGAATCTTACACAGGCAGATTGTCTTTACCTTGCTGAATATCCACATGCGGTGTGATCTTTTTAAGTAGTGCTATGCTTGCTGTACAAAATATATTAAACTGCCACAGCTCCCATATGATACTTTTTAACATCTCAACCTGAAAACAAGGTTAGGATTTGAAAGTCCTATGCTAACGATTTAAGAGGGGTTTAACTTTAAGAGTGCATTTTTGAGGTTAGGAGTGTTAACAGTACTGGTTTCGATAAGGGTAGGATTTCAGGGTGCAGTACATTAGAGCTTTAACTTCCAAGCCTAACCTTGATGAATAAATGTGAGGTTAGCACATCTCAACTACAGTTTTGTGCTCACAAACAACTTTGAAAATAACAATCCAACTTTGTTTAAGAGGTGAATGGTTGAAACTAGATGTCCGTTTTAGTCTAGCAAATTCAAAATGTTGACATGAATGTTTGCTAATTGTGTTAGTGGTGCTGCTATTAAAATGTGCAGAGCAGGGTTTCTAATGAGGCATTACCAGCCAGGCATGGATGGGAAGCTCAGCTCTCACAGGCCTATAGCCACAGGTCCTCTCTGCCACCTTTACACACTTTCTGTTCGGTTTTGATTTCATTAAAAGAGGAAGAGACCTCTCTGGCCCACAACCCAGTGAATCGCAACTGACTGTTTAAAAAAATAATTAAGATGGAGGGGGATTTATTAAAAGTTTAATCACTCTTTTAAAAGTGCCTATATGAGGGCCCCTAAATGTATTTGGGTGCCGTCAGTTGCGGGCTGTTTCCCATTAAAAAATTGGGCGGTGATTAATAGCGACAATTTCATGAGAGAATTATTTTTTACCCCTCGTGACATTTTGGGCTTGGAGTCTCAAATGATTTTTTTTGTCATGCAGTTCCTGGTCTTCAAGTATTGTTTATAACTCAGTTTGATTTATATGCTGTCTGAAATACCTAGAGGTTGCTGTTTGTCATTTGGGACATGGAGGCCATCTTAATGGACCTCGGAATAAGACTTTAATAAGTAAATGGACAGCGAGGGAGACAAGCTTCTTTTACAACTCCTCTTGGCACTCTGTTGGAAGCCAGTCAGTCAGCTATCAAAGGAATGGAAATATCGCTAACACTTTATAATGAGTAAGCATTAATATTCAACTATTTCTAAACTATTAATATATATATAAGTATTTCATCATGGACAGCGAGTGCAATGAGCTTAATTTTACGCCTCCACTTGGCACCCTGTTTGGAGACAGACAGATATCAGAAGAATGGAAATATGCCTCCCGAGTGGCGCAGCAGTCTAATGCAGTGCTTGAGGTGTCACTACAGCTCCGGGTTCGATCCCAGGCTGTATCACAGCCGGCCGTAACCGGGAGACCCATGAGGCTGCGCACAATTGGCCAAGCATCGTCCAGGTTAGGGAGAGGGGTTTGGCCGGCCAGGACTTCCTTGTCCCATTGTGCTCTAGCGACTCCTTGTGACGGGCCAGCTGGATGGTGTGTGGCTGGCTCCCGTGTTAAGCGGGCAGTGTGTCAAGAAGCAGTTCGGTTTGGCAGGGCCGTGTTTCGGGGGACGCACTGCTATCCACCTTCGCCTCTCCTGAGTCTGTAGGGGAGTAGCAGCGACGGGACAAGTGTAACAACTACTAACAAAAAATATATATAAAGAAGGTATTGAAATAGCTGTGCTGTTATTCCTGTTGAAGATTAGGTCCTGTCAACGTAGTTACCAACGTGTGTGAATCCTGACACTTTCCGTTCCACTTAGTTGAGCCAGACACCTGTAACATATCATTTCCCACAACAACCTACAAGGAGAGATGCTCTTAGAGAAAGAAAAGGGATAAGAGAGATCTGTTCCTTAGTGAAGACACGAAGTAGACTAGCTACACACAGAACCAGACTACAGCAGGTATTATTGCACCGGCCAACTGATTAAATGTGAGTTGACTTCCCTGCCACGCATCTAATGCTCTCTATCCGGTCTCTCGTTTCCTGTTAAATTCATTATAGATAAAGGGTTTGGAAAGCACATTAGGCCTATAGTAGCAGTAACGCTGTGGTAAGTTCCTCAGCTCCCTCCTTTTCCACCTTGTAAACTGTAAAGTCATTTAAGTCACTGCTACACCAAAGCCAAGGGCTCTGTATTTTCTGTGCTCTCAACTTGCCACTTCAAATGACTTCACTCTCACGGGCAGAGCACTGCAATGAAAAGTGGATATGGAGAGTTTGTGGAGTTCAGTGTCTACCACCATGTCCCTGGGATTGGACACAGCACTTGTAGTTAGGTGATTTGTGGCCATATATTGATCATTGCTCAAATGAAAGAAAATGCTAATTGTCACATGATTTGCTAATGACAGTGAAATACTAATACTGAACAAAAATATAAATGCAACATGCAACAATTTCATTGATTTTACCGAGTTACAGTTCATATGAGGAAATCGGTCAATTGAAATTATCTGGCAACAGCTCTGGTGGGGATTCCTGCAGTCAGCATACCATGTGCACGCTCCCGCAAAACTTGAGACATCAGTGGTTGTGTGACAACATTACACATGTTAGATTGGCCTTTTATTGTCCCCAGCACAAGGTGCACCAGTGTAATGATCATGCTGTTTAATCAGCTTCTTCATATGCCACACCGGACAGGTGGAGGGATTATCTTGGTAAAGGAGACATGCTCACTGACAGGGATGTAAGCAAATTTGTGCACAAAATGTGAGGGTTTTTTGTGCTTAAGGAACATTTCTGGCATCTTGTATTTCCAGCTCATGGGACCAACACTTCACGTGTTGTCTTTGTTTTTATTTTTCTTTGTGTGTGGTACTGTCTATTTAAAGACTATATATATACAGTAATGTCTTTTTATGGCTAGAATTGTTGTCATTATAGTGGTTAATGTGGCTGTACTGCTTATGTGCTGTTAGTGTTCTGTATCGACACGTTATTGTATTAACTCTGCGGTTGTGTTGGTGGAGAGTGGCTGTTATTGGTTGAGGCCTGTATGTGTGTTCTATTATTTCTAGTGCTGTATTGCACTGCCCTGGCGGTGGTGACTTTGGGCTGTATTTTTGTCTGCTGGCAGTCTATAGCTCCATTATGTGTTCTGTATGGTAATGATGTGGTGGTGAGGATTGGGATGCATAGCGAGAGTGGTGGCGGTGCTGTGAGGGGAGTCTGTGAGCAGCGTGGGGCCTTTGAGTGTGACTAATCCAGGGGGATCTCCTATGCTGTCTGGCTGCATGGCTGTCCTTCATGCATCATGCCTCCACTGATGGGACAACACGCACAGCACAGAGCGTCATGCCCCAGCCACTATATAATCTAATGCTCTTCTAAAGTCATACTGCAGAAGTTTTGGGGAAATGATATAGGAAGTAGTATTAGACCTACTATATATTTTCTCTATGTTTTGTGTTTTATTTGTGTCCAGTCAGCCAACATTATGATGGGGAGGTTGTATTTGCACAACATACAGTTCCGTTTGACTCTTCAGGTTCAAGTTCCTGCAATGAGGAGAGGAATCAAAGTCTATGGTTGTCTTTAGTCTTACTTCGAAGACTCCTATATTAGAGATTTCCACTGGCCTGTATGTATAGACGTCTTTCTACGGCTTATCTACAAAGTCTCATCTGTTCCCCTGACTTATTTAAGGTCCTGTGAGACACGTGTGATTGGATAGAATTTGAAGCAGTTCTATTTATTTATATTTATTTATATTTGAATACTGTTACTAATTCCGACTCTGATCTTTACATTACATTGTAATCAGTCATCTTGGGGCGGCAGGTAGCCTAGTGGTTAGAGCGTTGGGCCAATGTTCTGTTTACAAAGGAGTAAAACCAGTTTACATTTTGGGTTCTGATTGGGTAAGGCGATTGAAACTAAGCTCATAAGGAATGTAGAAGTTGTATTCAAGAATCAATTGATATACATCATGAATTTTAAAAGTGCACGAAAATGAGTGTGGCAATCACAGATTGCAACGGCAACTTCCTGAGTAAGAAAGGAGAGAAATGGGGGATGTATATCTAGTGTATGAAGTAAATTATACTCTTTGTTTCCAGTGCTGCTTATGGAGAACTTTCTAGTCACCTTCTCAAATTGTGTCCCGATAGAACTTGTAGGAGTGAAATCCTATGTTGCGATTGGTATGCTAATAAATTGTATGTGGATGGGGAGAAATATGATTATTTACAATCAAACTGATTTTAGAATATTTTCACACAAGCAGTTTTGAATGACTATTAATTAGTCTTCTAGTGTGCTTAGTGAATAATATGTCTGTTGTTGGTTATTCCCTTTCTGATTTGAAATATTTCACTCTAGTGGAGTTTCTCAAGGTACCAACCAAGTTCCACAAAGTCTGCCAATAAGTGAGCATGTCATTTTACAGCCATGCCTTCTCTCTCTCAGCTGCCAGGACATGAGCTATTTACATTTTTACCACATGAGCTATTTAAATTTTTACCACTCGGACAGGGGTCTGTTTTGTCTTTTTCACCCCCAATAAAAAGAGGTAATAACCGAACTCAGGCCAGTAGAAATGCTTAAGTGTCGACTAAGCGTAATCATTCACAGAAGTTTGATTCATGATTTGTATTTTTCTCTTGTTGAGAACCAAAGCTTTGTGTTGTAACTGAAGCTTAGAATTGATTTCCTGTGTGTGTGCACTCGTATATGAGTGCTCTTATGCATGTGCGCATGCTTGTGCATGTGTGTGTGACTCTGTACGTGTGTGTCTGTATGTTCTCGTGAGAGAGCCCGAATCCTATTCTCAGATGGTTGGAAAGTGTATAGGAATGTTAATTTGTGTGACTGTGCTGCTTTGGAGATAAGATTAGGTGGGGGGCTTCAAGCATGTATGATGGGCCTTCTTTTAATAGATTCAAGATCAGGTTGACCCACTGCTTCCATACCACCATGAAAGGTGCTATTTTTTTTTCCACTAAAGGAATACTTAATGACCGTCCACAGCCACCAGTCACAGCAAACCAGACCTCTCTTGTTTCCCCCTGCTCGAATCACAGTCCATGTCTCCTCTATTCTTAACAAATGGAGATGTTACATCTCTCCAAATGGAGATGTTACATCTCTCCAAATGGAGATATTATATAGAGAAAGTGAATTCAACTGAAGATTCATGTATTATCAAGGCTTAATTTTTTTTTTTTTTTTTTTTACTTATGCAAATGAAGTACTGTTCCTTTGCAGTAACAAATTCCTCCTCCCCCCCCCTCGACAACGCACGCACGAACACAAGTGCATACACTTCTCCCCCTCCCTCCCTCTCATCCCTACCGGAGTCGCACTTTCAAGGGCATTGAATTGGCATGAAGTCTGAGAATCCAGCAGAAGGCAGAGAGAGGGGAGATGATTACACACGAGCTACACAACCCCCTAGCAACCTCTGACTGCAGGCTTATCCTCACAGATGCACCATATGCATTACAAGATTTTTTTTCTCTTTGTGTGTTCTCTCCTCTCTCTCTGTCGCTGTCTCTCTCTGTGTGTGTTCTCTCTGTATCTGCGACACCATTTTTCCCATGAGACATTTCAGCATTTGGTGTTTTGTTGGTGGTGGAAACCGTTGTCTCTTGGTCGCATCTTCAGAATCTCCCATAAGTGTTAAATTCAATGGACGGGGTCATTGTCATACTATGGGGACATAGACATGGTAGACAAAATAAGCCTAAGCGTGATGGAATGTTAATTGCTTAACTCAGGAACCACACCTGTGTGGAAGCACCTGCTTACAAACTATATTGAATCACAAATTTACTTAAGTGTTTCCTTTTTTTTATTTTGGCAGTTACCTGTACATTCATCCATTACATCAGGAAATCTGAAACCCCCTTGGTGTGTGTGTGTGACTTTAAAATTACTCTCTCCGCGGTGTCGGCGTGCGTCAATAAGCTCTCCCAGTCGCGGACTTGGCTAGCTGCTTTAGGAGTCATTGTGGAGAGAAAGAGAGCCTCAGTTCTGTCTGAGGTGTACAGTGGGGTACTATTGATTTATGACTGCCAAGGAGGCCTGGGATTGCCTGTGTCCCAAATGGCACTTAATTCCCTACATATAGTACACTACTTTTGACCATAGCCCTATGTAGGGATTAGGATGGCGTTTGGGACAGACGCTATAAACACCAGGTGGGAAGGGAAACAGACAATTTGTTGGGTATGCTTGCCGGACAGCAATTGGCAGCATTAAATCGTCAGTGGTGGTGGTAATAATAAGCGTCGGCGTGAGCAACTCTCCAGAGATGAGTAGTAGTGGTGTGTAATATCAAATATCCTCAGTTTCTCTCTCTTTGTTCTCTGCTGCCACCTGTAACCAGGCAACCCCAGCTTTAATTGGTAATAAAAGGAGGGAGTTCCACTTGAGCTGATTTCACATCGGATTTCAACAGGTCAGACCTGTTCTGTTTACCAATGCTCTCTACGGAGATGTTATTCAAAGCAAGTTGTGTGTGGTGAACCAATAGTCTAGCAAATCAAAGGGCACGTTACCATATTACAATTCATTTTAATCTAAGAAAGCACAGATCATTTTCCCCCCACAAATACTGTAAAGTATGGTCTCACTTCATCGATTCACCCATTTAGATTGTTGATCAGGTCAGATTTCAGGGTCTGCACACCACTCAGATCAGACAGATTTAGGGTTTCCAGACGAGGCTGACCTGGTTAGATCTTCACTGGACCGAGTCACTACGGGCCCACGAGGGCCACAGAGACCACCCATTGAGGGGACGGGGGTCTCTGACTCGTAGGTCCATTGATCCTTGTCATCTCATTCAACAAAGCACCCGTGAGGCAGTTAGACTGCTGCACCCTTCCACCCACCCCAAACCCTGGCCCAATGTCTTTCTGTCTGTGACATACCAGAAGTAATTTCTACTCCTGAAGTCTAGCCGCCTATCCTCCTATCTGCCCACTCCCCTTCTAAGGGCACCATCTAATTGACCTTCCACCCATAGCTGCAGCCAGCTTCCTGTATAAGGCTCCCTGACTATGTAGCTACAGCAAAAGAGTAGTGTGTAGAAGCCGGGTTGCCAGCCAGCCAGCCTCCCAGCTGATTATGAAGGAGCAGCAGACAGCCCAGACAGAGCTAGATGAGGTTGGGAGGTGATGGAATGGAACTGCTCTGCTCCCCCCAGTCTAAATGAAAGGGCTGGGTCAGTCAGCAATTGAATGGCTCACTCTCTGCATGGGAGATTGTGATTCTGATTGTGTGAAGAGCTAGCAGATCTCTGCTGCAAGGTTGACTTGTCCCTCTGTTCCCCTCTTGCCGTTGTCCTCCCCCCGTCTCCAGAGCCCTATTCTGTTCCCACTACTAAACCACAATGGCTCACATAGACCCCTCTGGACTCTCTGTCTCGCTCACTGTCTCAGAATAAATACACCGCAAAGTTGGGAAGGGTTACTTCCTCCCTTCATCTACCAGGGAGATTCAGTGTGGGATCAATACTTTTTCTTTAACCTACTTCTTCTTTAACCTGTTTTCTTCCTGTAAAGTAATGAGCAGGGCCCCAACCTGAGGTGGGTGGTGTACTGTGCTGTGGCACAACATTTGCTGGCACTGACTGCTCTGAAACTGATGGAGTCGGCGGGACTGGAGTGGATGAAAAAGACCTCTGTCTGTATACACTGGAGCCAACCACGGTGTCTCTTTCACGCACAGAGTGACATTGTTGTACCAATGTGTATTGCGACAGTATAGCCTTCTCTATCCAGTCCATAGTGTAACAAATTTAATCATTTGTTCCGCATGGGCTTGAATTGGACCATACAGACAATACAGAGTGGCCTTGGTGTTTTTTTTGTTTTGTTTGCGAAGGCATACTAGGGTTTTTGTGCCTGATGACTAAACACACAGGAAACACACATTTCTTTGAAGGTTCTTCCCAAGCATTTATTTGGCTGTGTGTACTGAAGATATATTAAGTCTGTTGTACTTTATAATCACGTTTACCTGTGTTCCCCAAATGGCTGTTCTCTAGTTAGTGTTGCCGAACAAGTTTACTGTTATTGTCGTACTCTTTTTTTTATTTTTTTTATAGTGATTTGCAGTGCACTGGGTTGTTTAAAGTACCTCTGCGTTCAGTGTTGCTGTTTGAGTTGTCTGCCTGAGGAGGCGACCTAGCTAGATCTGAGGCCCCAGACACTCTGGGAGTGGAAGAGAAGGTCTATTTCATCAGACAGAACCACATAGGGATCAAATCATATGATGCCAAGATGAAAGTAACTCTATGGTAGGTGAGTCTGTTCCATACTTCTAATAGCATGAGATCAGATTATAGTAAATGTAAAATGGAAAGGTCATCAATAGTTGTGAATGTATTAGCTGTATGCAAAGGCGTGTCGTGGAACGCACCCACTTTGCACAGTATGTGTATGAAATGTTGGTCTCCGGCCAGTCTTGTTTTATCATGGAACTTCTGACTAACCGTGGTATGTATACGTCATATTTTAGACTGCGCAGCATAGCGCAGGTGCTGCACTTGACAAAAGAATCCTCAAGACGTGCCTCGTTTGGGAGAGGCGGGAGGAGGAGTTTAGCAGAGATTCTAAGCAGTATTTTTTTTTGACTGCCTTATCCGTGGTGCCCCGAAGGAAGCACCAGAATAAAGACATGTTATGTTGGCCTCGACCCTACTTGACCTGATGCCACAAATGGCTAATGCTTCAAAAGCGAGTGTTTTGGCGTTAGATTTTCCATGGTTTATCACTGTCTCAAATTCTACAGTTTGCCATTTTGTCCCCACACTCCGGCTGAGTGACTTTATGTTTTTAGGCTATGTTAAGTAGCCTGCTTAAAATTTCATAGCCAATTTCGGTGCGATTTTTGTATTGCGGCAGGAAGTAAAAGGGTAGACTGTTGGTGGATGTTAACGAACCCCTGTGAGCACACTTTCTTTTTTTGCCTGAACACAGTCATATCCCTTTCCCAGCTATGATACATAGCTAATTGGGGTTTTATATGCTGGGTTTTAACTAGCTGATGCTCCTAGCACCAGTGGCGACGCGGCCACAGATAATGGAGGAGCAGAATGCATTGGCTGGTACATGAACTGTACATCATTGAGAAATTGGATCGGTCTGTCTATTCCGAGTCTGTCTCTGGGATGCTCTATAATTGCGATTTCCCCCAAACGTTCTTCTGTTACCGTCTAGGTTTGATGCCATTGACTTTATGTATGCCAGGAATCATTTGGCACATTTACCTTACAAAACAATGTCATTGTACGCTCCCGAAATGACCATCCCTGCCTGTTTGATTTCACAATTGTATTTATTATAGATATAATAACGGCTCAGAAATGATCTCATGAAGAATGCAGTAACCCCATTTAAATATGGGACACTCGTTGACCTGTTGGAATATCATTATGAATGAGGCAAGTTGTCAATTTAGCCTTAAGGTGTATCCACTTCCAGGTCCTTCTTGTAACAAGGGCATTGTTCTTTGGTTGATAAACCCTCCTTTGAAAGGAAATCTTTTCTCTAATCATTCTTTTTGGCAATCCATTCAGATCGTGGGTCAGTCTCTCCCCCTGACGGTCTCTGTCTCTCCCTCTGTGTTCTTCAAAAGGCGTGTTTTTGCAGCCGCATGCACTGCAGCAGGAGACACTGTTCTGATCAATACTGTGCAGTTTGAGTAATGGGGGAAATATGACAGGGATTATCTCTCTGAAAAGCCCCTAATGGATATGAATCTCTTGTCCAGTGAACAGTCAATAATCAGTAACAGACCGGGCATAGCATCAAGCATGGCGAATCAGTCAATCTTTCAACGTCATCATCCACTGCTCTCCTATCAAGGTTTTATTTTGGTTAATAGACACTTATTAGAGTGCGCTCTCAGGTGAGATCAGCTCCTCTTGCCCGCTGCACCTGCATTCCTCAATGTCATTGAGACCGATAGTCCCAAACAAGCGCGACTGATGATTTCGGTTGATGGACAGTGTGCTGGGGCTGGTTGGGTGAGTCACAGCAGTTTCCTGCTCTGGCTACGTTTCCTCTCCATCTCCAGGTGCCTTAACATAGTTACTCCGGCACCATAACAAGTCAACCTCCGGTGGCGGGGCGGCGGCATGTCAGTCGTCCTGACGCTTTGTGCGAGTGAGTTAAAACCAAATGTAAAGCGAAAGATTCGTATGCGAGTAGAGAGAAAATGTGTGTGCAGGTGTTAGTATCAGTGTCCTGGCCACACACAGCCTGACGCTCTCCTTGAAGAGCACAGCAGCACTTTATCCTGCCGGGGACCAACAGTCAGACCCCACGGGACCCAGAGGCTCAGCAGGGTCAATAGAGATGCACTGCCCTATCTGGGGAATGTGACAGGACCTAATTCAGCTATTTGTAATGTTCTTTATTTCCCCAACGGCGCAGGAAAGGAATGGCCGGTCAGGTGGTATGAGCAGTGTGCCGCAGTTAAAAGCCATGACTTTGAAAGGAGATCTTCTGGGTGCGAACCATATAAGTTGTATTAGCCTGTGAAATTTGTTGTTGTAGTGTTTTTAAGCTTTTCTTTACATAATGCAATCGATTAACTGGGAAGTACTTTGTGCTCCAGAAATAATCCCCGTATTAGTTTTTAATGTGTAATACGTTTGGCTCTGTCGAACTTAGAGAAATCACAGAGGAATGTGAAATGATAAGGTTGGCTTTGGTCGTTAGCCAAGTTGGCTTGTTATTGTAGCGTCCGCATGATATCTGCAGTGGTGTAGTTGGCCTTGGTAATTAGACAGTACCTTCACTCACAATCAGGATGCTTTGGCTCCTATGCTGTGTTTTGCTGCATTGTGAGTGTAGAGCACCCACCCCACTCCTACACTGATTCCAGGCAGCATCACTGAGGTGTGTCTTAAGGGCTCGGGGGAACACAGAGTACAAAGTCTTCCTCAGATCTGATTTTAATACCAAGGAATAGAAATTGGCAGCCGAATTGGATTTATTTTTTCTAAAAACAAGTAATGACATTGTGTTTTGAACCGATGAATTCATGTAACCCATAGAGATCCTATTATAGGATCTCTATGATGTTGCCTGGCTCTGTGTGGTATTCCCCATGCTGTCCCTGTGGCCTTTCCTCTAAGTTTCTCCGATCCGTCTTGGGACAAGGCGACGTTTTATTAATTGGTGTTCCTGAGCAGACCGCCTGCTCCACCCCACATGACCGAGCCAAGGGTTTGCTGTAAAATCTCCAAGATGGCTCTAAGTAAATCTCCCATCTTTGAATAGATTAAGATGGAATTGTTGTGAAGGATGAGAGGAAGAAATATTCTGTTTTATAGACTCACCGGAGATCTCGCACTTTCTCATGCTGTATGAAGTTGTGTGTTTTCTGTTTTCAGCTGTGTTGGATGTGTTCAGCTGAGCGTGGTACATTCTTGTTGTCCTAGACATTTTGTAGTGGCAGCCGGTCTTTGTCATCCCGTGTTAAAACCCTCATATCGCAGTTTGCTGTTATGTTGCACCTGACGTTTGGTTTGAGCACTTGAGATAATTCCAGGTTTGTCTCATTTTAATGTCACAGAGAGGGATGCTACAGAACTCACAAACGTCTGCCAAATGGATATGGTCTCTATCTCTAACACTCTCTCTCTCTCATGGATTTGTCTTCTGCTTTTCAATGCCTGGTGTTTGTCAGCTGTGATGTACCTGTTTTGATACCTTTTGAGTAGTCGCCGGCTTACCATCAAACCATGACCACGAGAACCACAGGACAACATGACATGGAACGTAATCACACCAACATTCTAGTACATTCTTGTTGCTTTGCATTGCCATCACTGTGGTGGATACAGTATTTATTTTTCAATGTAGGTCTATAGTGTTGTTGTTTATCACTTACTTGGCTATCTTCACAATAGCTCTTGGAATACAAAATAGCATTGTGGTCTGTTTGAATGAAAATAAATATATTGTAGTTGGCATGAAACACTGAATGATTCTATTGGGAAACAAGGTTTTGATTGTTGGTGTGTCCAGGCTAAGTCCCAAAGCCCTGACACTGGCTGTAAATTGTACCTATAAAACTCAGGCATTACTGAAATGCATTGGCAGCCTCAAGTTGGCCTGGACTGTGGGTTCTACTCAATCTATTCCTGGTAACGGGGAGTTACCAGGGTCAGTTACAGAATAACAATCTTCCGTTTGTCTCTTAACAATTCATATGAATTGCACATTCATTCATGCATGGCCAACAAATATGTAATAAAACAATTGCAACCAAAAGCCCAGAGTCTGTTCAGTAAAGGAGCGGGATGATGGAATCTGTCTGACGACTGACTGACTCAGCAAGACTGTCGTGACGATCATTAATGTGATGACTGTTATTTATTGAAAAATGACCTATGTTTAATTGACAATCAATTAAATGAATAATGTAACAACTAACTCATTTAGGGGGTGGGGGGTGGCCTGGCTTATCCTCAAACATTTGCCTAGCCAATGGGTGTCTTTTTTGATCCTCAGCAAGGAGAGTCATGACAACTGGTTGTCTGTCTCAGTTAACCACCTCTCCCTCAACAACCTCCCCTCTCCAGAGAAGAACCACAGTGCCTGGAAGAAAAATAATATCCATGAAACATTCATGAGAATCCCATTACCTCCTACATCTTTTCCCTCATCCCTCGGTCTTCCGTTAAACCTCCCGCCTCTCAGAAAGCCCATCTCAATTGGTTTCTGGCACATTGACCTTTTGACATGTACCAACACATGTGCAGTGGTCCCTGCAGCAGATGCTTAAACCGGTGTGATTAGAATTATTATTTGGCACGTCCAGTTTTGATTGACGCAACAGTCAGCGTTTTTTTTCTCACAGAAACAGTTTTACTCAAACACAGTCCTATTATTTGTAAGGAAAACAACAATGAAGGCAATGCGAGCGCCAGCCAGGGGGGAAAGCTTTGCGCTAGACTGTGCAAATGTCTGCATACTTGATCATGGGAAACGCTGGGGAGGTTCTTGGGCTCTCATTGAAGAGAGAAGTTTGTTAGGTACAGTAAAGTCTCAAACACCAATTCTCGGCAACAGTTAAATGGGCTACTTTTATGTGAATCAATGAGGAGGTGGAACACACCTCAATTCAAACTGTTAGAAATTATTTTCTAAGTTATGTTTTCTAATTTACAAGTTGAAATATAGCCTATAGATAAATAGCATGAAGTGTGTCTTGGTTCGAGGGCAGTGTGGGTAACTGTCCTGTTGCGTCACATTTTGGAACAGTGAGAGCATTCTGACATCACAGAATTGGGGGGGGGGTTAGAGATATTTGGCACTCACGTGAAAAGGTTAATGCATGTGGTAGAGATTACAACTGTCCAGTGTTTTGAAGCAGGGATGCTGATCTAGGATCAGTTTTGCCTTTTAGTTTAATGAATAAGATGGGATACCAGAGTACTCCTACTCAGAGCCACTTGGTGAATACAGGCCCAGCATAATTAATAATACTGACAAACTATATAGATTACATTTACACTAAAGTCTGTGGCGTGTAGAGGGATGGCAGACCTAAATACTTACACCATCTCAAATATGCCCTAAGCAAGCCATACTCTGGATCTATGAATACTAAGAACTCAATGAAGTCAAGTGTGAGCATTTCTATTTAAAGGTACACTGGGTTAATTTGGCTTTAACACTTCCCTGATTTAGTCTGATATCAAGACACACAGTTTCAGCATCGGTGAACTGTGTTTTCAGGGTGTATTTCTCCAGGATATGCTTTTTACAATCTACTGTCACTGTGTCTCAAATATTGTTAACCAATTCTCCTTATAGCGCACTACTTTTGTTGAAGGCCCACAGGGCGCAGTTCAGATGTAGTGCACTAAAGAGGTAATAGGGTGCCATTTGGGATTCAACCTCTGGCTCCAGCTATCTGAGTAACGTATAATGCGTTCTATTTAAGCCTCAAATTCTTTTTGAACACCTATTTGGACGAGGAGGTTCATTATTCCTCCTGAATGACTGACGGAATGGAAACTGAATTCAAATAATTGAAAGTGCAACTACCTGCATTTACTTCTGGGATAATCTAAGGAGGACTTTGTTTTTTTCTGGCTGAACAATCACATGTGACTAGAAGAACAAAACAGGAAGACCTACAGCGTGTGGTTAGAAATCCATACAGCCAGGGCTGTAAAGAGCAGTACTAACCGAGTAGCCGTCATCTTGTTTTGTGCTCACAGTTTCCGGTGACCAGTGGTTTGCAGTTAATGACAGTGGAGCTGCCTCTCCTTTCCGTGGCCAGCTCAGGAAATGGTGAATTACCCAGCGTTCTATAAATACGTCTTTTTTTTTCTTACTGTAGTGGTGGCCAATTACGTTGGGCTGACTGCTACAGCTTCCTGCTGTATGCGCTAGCCCTGGAATGAAATGCAGTAGTTGACTTGGACAGCATCACTCAACTCCTGTTAAAGGGTTCATTGGTGATTTAGTAATTGCTTTCTCTGTAGGCTAGAGATTTCAACATTTTCGAAGATGAGGAGAAAAGTGGAGACACGCACTACATGACCAAAAGTATGTGGACACCTGCTCGTCGAACATCTCATTCCAAAATCATGGGCATTAATATGGAGTTGGTCCCCCCTTTTGCTGCTACAACGGCCTCCAGTCTTCTAGGAAGAAGATGTTGGAACATTGCATCCATTCAGCCACGATCATTAGTGAAGTCAGCACTGATGTTGGGCGACATAGGTGACTAGAAGTCGGCATTCCACTTAATCCCAAAGGTGTTCGATGGGGTTGAGGTTAGGGCTCTGTGCAAGCCAGTCAAGTTCTTCCACACCGATCTCGACAAACCATTTCTGTATGGACCTCGCTTTGTGCACGGGGGCATTGTCATGCTGGGTCTTGCCCAAAATGTGCCACAAAGTTGGAAGTACAGAATTGTCGAGAATGTCATTGTATGCAGTAGCGTTAAGATTTCCCCTCACATGAACAAAGGGACCTGGCCGAACCGTGAAAAACAGCCCCAGACCATTATTCCTCCTCCACCAAACTTTACAGTTTGCACTATGCATTGGGACAGGTGTTGTTCTCCTGGCATCCGCCAAACCCAGATTCGTTTGTCGGACTGCCAGACAAACGCGTGATTCATCACTCCAGAGAACATGTTTCCACTGCCCCAGAGTCCAATGGCGGCGAGCTTTACACCACTCCAGAAGACGCTTGGCATTGCGCATGGTGATCTCAGGCTTGTGTGCGGCTGCTCGGCCATTAAAACCCATTTCATGAAGCTCCCGATGACAGTTATTGTGCTCACGTTGCTTCCAGAGGCAGTTTGGAATTCTATAGTGAATGTTGCAACCGAGGACAGATTTTTACGCACTACACACAAACACTCAGCGGCCCCGTTCTGTGGGCTTGTGTGGCCTACCACTTCGTGGCTGAGCCGTTGTTGCGCCTAGACATTTCCACAATAACAGCACTTACTGTTGACTGGGGCAGCTCTAGCAGGGAAGAAATTTGACGAACTGACTTGTTGGAATGGTGGCATCCTATGACGGTGCCACGTTGGAAGTCACTGAGCTCTTCAGTAATGACATTCTACTGCCATTGTTTGTCTATGGAGATTGCTTGGCTGTGTGCTTGAAGTTGTCCACCTGTCAGCAAGGGGTGTGGCTGAAATAACTGAAACTTCTGTGTGTGTGTACACACACACACACACACACACACACACACACACCTCGTCTCTGTTTTATATGTAACCCCCCCCTTCTCCTCTGAGTGGTCTGAAGCTAATTAGCAAGGCTGGCTGATTAAACGATGACAGGAGATGTCATTGTCTGTGTCATGGTCTTAATAACGACCTTCACCACACACACTCTACACATGCAGTATAATGCCCTAGAGCTTATAGCTCCACTGTCAGGCTCCAGTTTCCTTTACTTCATTTGTTTGTTGCAGTGATTAACAGTGATTAGACTTAACAATTCTCACCAATTGAATATGTTGTTTCTTCCCTCAGCCAGTGCTCTTATTTGCTCGCCAACAATATGTCCTTCTTAATTAAATGATAATTGGTGTGAAACATGTTTATTGTCGTCTAATGAACTGTAACCCCCCCTCCCCCAATCACCTTCTATGTAATGTTATGACAGCGTGACAGTACCAGTCCCCTCACACTGCACAACCACAGCCAGGAATAGACCTAGACTGTATCCCAAATGGACCCATGTTGCCTACTGCCTATATAGTGCACTACTTTTGACCTGGGCTTTGGTCAAACGTAGGGCAGGGGATAAGGTATAATTTTGGGGGACAGCCTTAGAGACGATAATGTCCTCTCAGCAGCTTTTGATCTCCTGGCTGCCGACCAACACATCTCTCATCCTAACCTGAGATCAAGTCCTGCTTCCCTCCGTGGTCTCTCTGGATGGATTCCGATGAGAGCAGAGCCCTGCACATACCTTCCTGGGTTGCAGTACTTGGTGTTACATAATTGAACAGTACAAGGTTTAGGCTGCCCTGTCAAGCACAAATCCCAGCACGGATCTTTTATTCAAACTGGCAGCGTGTAAACTCCTCCTTGCTGACTTCTGTTGCTCCATCAGGTAGACTGATCATCCATATGTTCTAGATGAGAACGGGGCTCTGGGATGAATTCACAATCAGCCTCTCAGGTTCGGACAGGCACACATGTAAGCGCACACAGAGGGCTCCCGAGTTGATGCCCATTCAACATTTTATTTTCACTAAACCTAACTCTAACTCTAACCCTAACCCTAAAATAGCCTTTTCCTGGTGGGGACCAGCAAAATGTCCCCACTTGTACAAATTGTCATTGTTTTACTATCCTTGTGAAGACTTTTGGTCCCCACAAGGATAGTAAAAACCCCAAAACATACACATGCATGCTGCAGTCAGTTGGTCTCCCACCACTCCTGTCTAATCACTGTCTGATCTGACTCCCAGTGCTGTCTTTGAAGTGTGTGTAGTAATGAACACTGGTCTGAACACTGACATGGTTTTATACTGCAACTGTTGCGGTCCATTTCAGGGAAAACCTTTGACCCTTTTTGCCAATTTTTGTTGTAAATTCTTCTGGCTGGAGTCCAGATTTGGTTCTGTGTATCCGACATTAGCCTCAATTTAATGTTTGATAATTACTATCAATAATATCAGAAAGTATATTTTTCTAGAGTAAAAAATTAAAAATGGAGGCGTATTTTTGTAGGCTCTATTGTAGGTCTTGAGTTGTTGCGTCGACACTAATTGAACCTTTCTTCACAGTGGAACTGTGTTGTCCCAACTAGGAATATAATTCATTCCCCTTTTAGAACTCGAGCCTCCAGTGTTCTTATGAAACTCCTTCACCTTTAGAACCAGAGCTTCCGGTGTCTATATAGAACTCATTCACCTTAACTAGAGCCTCCAGTGTTCTGTTTTGCGTGAACCTATGAGGAGTACAGATGTACGTGGCAGAGAGGTGATGCGTGCTGTGATGTAATCAAACAGCAATCTCAGACAGAGTGGCTTGGAGTGCAAACATTGATTATTCTCTCACTGCTACTGGGGGCATGCCAATCCCTGTGAAGATCATAGAGGGGAGGTTGAGGGGGTGGGTGGCATTTGATGAAATTCCATCTGGTATCTGATGAAATGAGATGCTAGAGATGCTAAAACCTCACTGTTTTGGGGCTGACTCTGGCCCTGTTGGAGTACTTTAGTAATGCATCCATCCTCCCAACCTTCAAGTATTCACTGATTTTTGAATTAGCTGGATTGGTGGAAATAACAGGGTGGTAACCTTGCCTCAAGGAAACAAGGAAAGAATGATGCGGTATTGGAACAGGGTCATGGAGAAACTCCTCTGCTCTTTCTGTTGTAGCCTCTGCTGTCCTCTGACACTCTAAGGGCCTCCGGATCCACAAACATCCCTGTTAAGTCAGCTTTCTCTTCCTTCCCACAATCCTTCAGATTTTAGAGCGCTCTGCCAATTTGTTTTGGCAGGAAATCTTTTCGCCGTTGGGGCATTTTCGATCTGTCTCCCTGTCGCTCTCCACCTCAGTCTGAGTTTTGATGGGCCTGCCTGGCTGCAAGGTCTTTTTTCCCTCCCTGTCTCTAATAGAGGGATGGGAAAGCTAGCTGGCGAAGGTCAGCTCTGGGATAAACGCTCAGCAGCCTCAAATTGAACCATTTCTTTCTTTCTTTTTTTCTGATGTTGGCAGCCCCGTCAGCCGGCTGCATCTAATGATGATGGGCTGTAATTTTCAGCTGGAATACTCAATTAGATGCTCAGGTCTGCAGGAGCTTGGAACTCACTGGCTTCACAATGGGAAGGACAGACATTTCTCTGTACAATATTTCGTCTGGGATTTTTTTTCTCCATCAGCGCGAGGTGGATGGATTACCTGGATACATGGAAATGTGGTAGGCTTTCTCCTAACCCCTCAAAAATAACGTCAGGATCAGGGGGATCAGAATGTCATTTCTTTCCGGCCCTGATTATGCCCTTTCCTGACGCTTGACACAGAGGCACTGGGGAGACGTGAGCCGTGATGATGAGTAGGACAAATACGTAATACCCAGAGTGCCAGCATGCAGCACCACGTCTGAATGGGATGACGGCTAAGCCCAGGCTTTCAATAAAGGTCGTCTCACCTGAATGAGGTTTGGGGGGGGGGGCCTCGCCACAAGACTCCACCTGTAGGCAAGTGAGAAGCCTGCTGGATTTAAGAGCACATTGTAGAGGTCATAGTTATTTGTATTCGAAGTTAATGGACTACTAGTCTTTGAGGAATATTTAATATGTGAAGGTCATTTGTTATTGGCAGACGTGGACTGTATCCTTTGGAGAGTTTGCTCAATACAGTTTCACCATACATTCCTTCAGATTGGACTGGTCCTATGCAGCGGGCTCATTCAGAGCAAACGGAAGTGGACAAAGTCCATAAAAGCCATGAGGGCTTCCGTAGAATAGTATTTCAGTCTTGGTTACAGTACATGGTAATATTTAGATGTGGTCTAGTGTGCTTGTCAGCATGCTATTCACACTGGTATGTATTTACTCATCCTCTTGGACACAGTTAGGGAAAACATTTTATGTGTATGGTTACATTTACTGTATTGGATAGGGGCTGAGCTACTTAAATAGAACATTTTCAAGATAAGTCACTGTGACTATAAGTAATCTCAAGTAATTTATGAAATGTAATATTGTCTACCTGGTGACACACACACACCTCTCTACCTCTCCACTGATCTATCACTGATATCAGGGAGGAGGAGTGCTGCAGGGTAGAGGATATTTTAACTTGGCCACTCATACCTGCCAGCTCCCCTCCCAGAAAACCCTGCATTGCCTTGGTGACAGCGCAGAGAAGCGACCAGATCAATCAGCCAATCCCCAGATGGGATGTGTCCCAAATAGAGAGCACCGTGTTCCCTATATAGTGAAATACTTTTAACCAGAGCCCTATATAGTGCAGTATCTAGCCATTTGGGACACACAACCATCTGTCAGCCAGGGCCCCAACCCATTCATTATTAATTTGAGAATTACACTGGGGCCTCCTCCAAATGGTGCGGGGCGTTGTGACAAGTTGTGATAGAATATGCAAGGTTCTGCATAATGTAGGATTGAAAAACAGTAGTCAGTACAGTATCAGGAACTAACATTTACACAATATTTCTTCAGTTAGCTGCAGTGCCGGGATAGTGATGTTAGGGGTGACACTTAGTCATGCTGGTGGTGTGTCATAGATGGACTGACTCACGTCTGGCGGGAAGGTTTTTAACAGGATAGACTGTATAGCATAGATTTATTTTTTTAAGGGATCACAATAACTTGATTCCCTCTTCAATCATTCTTTTGTCTGCATGACAAAACCTGGAGAGATTGGGGCACTTAAAGGGAGTTTATCACATTTTGTTTAAAAGGCGTGTTGCCTAAGTGCCACTTTGTTCAGTTATTGTGTGCATTGGGTATAATCTCCCATTTGGAAGTTCTCTATCGGGGGCTCGCCTTGCCTGGGCTGTGACTGGAGAGTGGTGTGGTAACTAATGCAGCCTGGACACAGGCTTAGCTCACCTTTCTGATGTTTGTCCCAGAAATCCAAGGTGCTCTAAGCATAAATGTCCTTTAAGAGAAGAAAGAAGCATTCCCTGGAGAGGTATTCTAATCCTGCACAGAACGAGAAAGTTGGAAAAAAAAAATGCAGGATTTACTTGAGGGCCTTGCCGATCATAGTTAATAAATGCAGGATTTACCTGAGGGCCTTGCCGATCATAGTTAATAAATGCAGGATTTACCTGAGGGCCTTGCCGATCATAGTTAATAAATGCAGGATTTACCTGAGGGCCTTGCCGATCATAGTTAATAAATGCAGGATTTACCTGAGGGCCTTGCCGATCATAGTTAATAAATGCAGGATTTACCTGAGGGCCTTGCCGATCATAGTTAATAAATGCAGGATTTACCTGAGGGCCTTGCCGATCATAGTTAATAAATGCAGGATTTACCTGAGGGCCTTGCCGATCATAGTTAATAAATGCAGGATTTACCTGAGGGCCTTGCCGATCATAGTTAATAAATGCAGGATTTACCTGAGGGCCTTGCCGATCATAGTTAATAAATGCAGGATTTACCTGAGGGCCTTGCCGATCATAGTTAATAAATGCAGGATTTACCTGAGGGCCTTGCCGATCATAGTTAATGAAACATTACCCGGCTGATTGTGAACCGTGGAGCTTATTTGGTCTGTAGTCTAAAAGCTGTTTGGAAATGCTGACAAAAAGTGATGCATTGGTGATGGGACCAGCTACAGTGATAACCTCCCCTACAAACAGAACCAAAGACAAACCAGCAGGTTATGGCCGTAAGGAGCAGTTGTACAGTTTGTCTACCCATGCCAAGGCTTGTCTGATTTAATCAGTACTGAAACCTTTAAAGACTCCCTGCCCAGCAGTAGCAGTGCCCTCCTGTCCTGTCAGGTTATTAGACCCACTGCTAGAGGACACTCCCTAATCCGTTAGACAGTTTCAAGTCCAATTGCTCTTCAACAGAATGGGATAACCATTTACTGTACAAATTAGGTTGTTGGGGGGAGGGGGGGGGGACTAGGTTAGTACACTGACCTATTCTGCTACAGGGGAGAGTGACAGACTGAGGTGTGTGTGTGTGTACATGCCAGTGGCGGTCAATGCCGTTTGATGGAGGACGATTTAGTTTTTTCATGAGCATGGCCTTATTTCTATTACAGATATTGGAGGACTCATTCATATTCCATTCACCCAGTTAAATGTAACAGCGATAGATTTAGGCTACTACATTATACTCAAATTTGTCTCTATATCCATCATGAGGTTGCTACAACCTAGCCAATGAATGAACGTTTACAATGTAGGTGCACACAGGTTGAGAGAGAAATTTGAGATGACAGTGACACATGGACAGACAGTGACACATTCAATACCGCCTCGCACACTCTTGCCTGCATCTAGCTGATAGAGGGTGTAATCATAAGTCCAACAATTGCAAAATAGAGTTTCTATTGGACAAATTCAGGTATGTTTATCCTTGTTTTGTTCCGTTTTAAGAAATGTTATAAACACAATTGGTGGAATGAATACACCCCTGATCACGTGTAAACACAGTTCACTTTCGTAACAGTCACGTTGTATTCCTTCTCGCATATATGCGCTCTCCTCCTCTGATCTTTTCCCTTCGTCACTTGTGGACTTCAGTGCAAAACACATCTGTTGTTTGTGACCAGGCGAGGGAACCTTTCTAGGCCAAACCATATAACTGCAAAGTAGCTTAGCTAAAGTAGCGTCATCGTCAACATAGCTAATAGAACTAACGCGTTAGTAAACTTGCTAAAATCATGCAGTAACGTAAGTGTACAGTCAGTAAGCTGTTTAGCACTTACACCGGCGGGCCCCGGTTGCAATAAATTAGTAAAACGAAAGCTTACCTTGACTTGAAATAGTTTGTGTTGTTGGATAGTCATAACCAGCAAGCTAACATAGCATCCCTATGATTGGTTGAGTAGGCTAAACTAGCTAGCTGCTTTTGCCAGCTAAGTAAGTGAAAGTGAAAAAAATTACGTCTCTTGCTTCTCAATTTTGGAAAAAATTACTTTCTTCAACTGTCTTTCTCTCTTTGACTCAACTACTCACCACACTTTATACATTGCAGTGCTAGCTAGCTGTATCTTGTGGTTTCAGTACTAGATTCATTCTCTGATCCTTTGATTGGGTGGTTAACATGTCAGTTCATGCTGCAAGAGCTCTGATAGGTTGGAGCACGTCCTCCGGAAATTTTCATAATTACTGTGTAAGTCTACAGAAGGGGGTGAGAACCATGAACCTCCTAGGTTTTGTATTGAAGTCAATGTACCCAGAGAAGAACGGAAGCTAGCTGTCCTCCAAGTACAGCATGGTGCTACCCTACAGAGTGCTGTTGAGGCTACTGTAGACCTTCAATGCAAAATAGTATGTTTAAATCAATTATTTGGTTACTTGAATATATTTAGTATAGTTTTATCTAAAAAGGATAACTTTTTAAAAATGTTTTACAATTTCTATTTTTATGAAAATCACGGAGGAAGATGCTCCTCCCCTTCCTCCTCTGAGGAGCCTCTGCTAGTACCTGTGTGTGTGTGTGTGTGTGTGTGTGGTGTGTGTGTGTGTGTGAACCTGCAGCGGTTGTATTATGTAAAGGGATATGGTTGTTTGGTTGATTATTTATTTCCCCATGTCCTTGTTTTCGCTTCGCTGCAGCTGCTCTGTGAGAGAGATCTCCCAGGTGGATCGTAGCAACGCGTCAACTCTAATAGAGCCTCCCCCAGTCCACTCCCCAGCCATCTGACAGACCCAACAAACATCAAAGGTAGCTACCCCACTCTGCCACTCTTCTCGCTCTCTCAGTCTCTCTGCCTGCCTGCAAAAATTTTCTATTGAACACATCATTGAGTCTATTAACTGACAGAGGGGCTTTTTTGTAACCTGAGGAATACTGTGTACCTTTTGCTGCTGTCTTGTCTCTTTTTGATATGACTTGCCTTCATTCTGTTGTTATTTCTGATGTTTGAAGTAGGTAGTGTGGTTTTGGATACTTTAAGTTGACAGTAATTGCAATGTGGATTTCGTGCACTTTGAAAGATGTGCTCCTTTTTTTCATCTTGGCTGTAATTACTGGCATCACATGTATTCTCTCTAATTGATTGTGATGTAACCGATATAGAAAATACTTTATCTACATATCAGTGATGCCACACATTCTGGCTAATATGATGAACTAGCTTACTGAAAATACTGTCCAGAGAGAGATGATGTATACAATGTTGGTCTAAACTGGTAAGAGGTAGACCTAGCTGTACCCCGTATGTTGAGAGACGAGCTGCTCTGGGAGCCCACTCCCTCTGTGAAAGCATGAGAATAGACTTATATTGTGTGTGTGGAAATACGAGTAAAAATACCAGTGTGTGTGTGTGTGACTGTGTCGGTCTCAGGGTTTCCACACAGAGAAGAGCTTCAAAGATAAAAGGTGGAAGAAAATTGATGGTAAACAATTGCTTATTTTCGTAGCTTTTTAAACTTTTCAGCAATGGTTCACCACACTCCTCGCTAAGCTTTGCTTATCCTGGCATCGCTATACCCACCAGTGGATTATCATTCACTTTACATTTCCATAGAGGACAGGCGCTTTGAATCACAAATTGGAGGAAGGATACTGAGGATAGGGTGGCTGAGAGTGTTTTTTTTTTGGCTCAATGAGAGAAAAAAACAATCTTCTGTGTGGAAGCCCTGAGACCAAGGCGGTCACACACACAAATCTTGAGTCAAACGAGATTACCTGTTCTGTTACCAAGCTATTTAAAACGTCTGATAGGCTTTTGTTAGTACCGTTGCGTTTTTAATCCCTTTTAGAATATTAGGCATTAGAAGTGACTGTGTTCTTGGAAGCTAATGGCCTGCTGTGTTGCCAGAGCCAATACCTATTAATCGCTAATGCTAGCCTTTCTTCATTCTCACTCCGACTGCCATTTGTGCAGCACGCAACTCATAATGAAGCACTCTTCTCTCTCCATTACCCTTGTTTTTCTATGGAAATGTTCTCCCAGCTCAGAGTGGACGATGAGAGCACAAAATTAAATACTACCCTTTTTTTTTATCCAGTCTCAAATGAAAATATTACCCTTCCCCTGTTATTTTGTCCTTTCATACTTTCTCTGTTTTTAGACAAAATGTTGAAAACCCCAACACTGAAGGTATAATGTAAAACTGTCGTGTTTAACCATAACCTCCCTATTTTGGATGGAATTTTCTTCAAGTTTGAGAATAATTCCAGCAATCTTCTGGCCATTCAACATGCTACAAGACTCCTGAAGCCTAAACTGAATTTCTGACATTAGGATTAATCACTACTAGACTCAGTCATTCCCACATAAATGGTTTGACATTTTGGACAATCTGAAAGAAATATCACAATCTGCATCCCAAATGGCACCCTATTTCATACATAGTGCACTACTTTTACCAGAACACTATGGGCCCTGGTCAAAAGTAGTGCACTATAAAGGGAAGAGGGTGCAATTTGCTATTTAGAATAAGGGCCAGGAATTCAGTGCTTGTTTACATTTCTGAATGATGCCTCCTAATGTCTCCAATTTGGCGTCTAATTGTTTGAATGTATTATCCATCAGAGAGCTCAGGTGGGCTGAGGGGCAGGCTGACTCCAACCGCACACGCACAGGATCAGGTGTTTTAGGTAGCCCTTTGTGCCATTGAGACCTCCCTTCTCAGATGGGCATCAGATGGGTTTAGACAAGGAATTAATTTAAGCTGCAATTATAGGCCCTTGAAATGGGGGACTTGACAGTCAGGTTTCCAGCCTATCCCTTTTAGCTCCATCAGGATACCAGGCACTGCTGGTCTCACTCAATTACCCTCAACAACCCTCCCCCACCACTCCCTACACACCAATTCCCCTGCACTCCTTCCTACTCAGCCCACCCCACATCTGGGGTTTGGGGGAGAGGGGGGGGGGGGGTCTCTATAATGCAATATAAAGCCAGGCTCTCTCTTTGTTCCTGGTTGAGTCCTCTCAAAGTGGGTCTTAATTAATTTGCACTGAACGTCTTAATGTATCATTCAAAGCTCTTTTGGAGGAGGCTATAATGCTAATGAGGCAATACTAATCCAACCTTGGTTTAAATTCTGACACTTTTTAAAGAAGTTGGGCTGAGGCTCAAAAGGCAGTAGCAGCAATTTGATTATATTTGTCCTATGCTCTCAAGGCGGAGTTAGGGTGGATGTGGGTGGCTATAGGTGTATTTGAATGCCCAAGGCTGTACACTGAACAGTGAAGGCCCTCGTCAAGATGTTTACTGAAATGACTGTAGCCCTTGTATTGCCATTTGACATTCCCTTCTAAAATTCCAAAAGACCTGGGCCCAGTTGCATAAAACATCTTAACTTAATTTCCCCCTTTTTTTTTTTTTTATTAAGTGAAAAAGTTAACGGTCCCATGAGCTCCTTACGTGCTTCATTCAGTATGGATATCAATGTAAACAGCATTTGTGGAGGATAGTGTTGCTTTCCTCTGCCCTGGTTGCAAAAGGAAAGGCACAATTTGTTATATATTTCCTCCATAATCCCCACAATGCGTATTAAAGTAGTGGACGGGAGGTATGCGCCATATCAGTTAAGGCTGATGGAACAGATCAGAATGTTTAGCATAAAATGTAGATCAACTATTATTTCTTAACATTTTAAGCTTAGTGATGTGCACGCAGCATTAGGCCTCCAAAATGCAATTTGCAACAAAACAGCATTCTAAAATGTGAACCACACATGCAAGGTTTCATGGACATATGGAAATATCCGTTAGAAATTTTGGAAGAGGGAAGATCTAAAGATGCGACAACTATCACGGGTTGCTAATATGACAAGGATAATGCCTTTGGCTGCTAGACAATGAAAGATAGTTAAAAGAAAACCAATAGAACAGGAGAAATTGTACAGTATAAGGAAGTATTTTATAAAATAATTGCCTTGTTTCTATGGTGTAATTTTGATTTGGCTACTTTGAAGCAAGGTAAGACATGCCTCATAATATGAAGTAAAACATCCAGGTTTCAGGAACAGGGAAATATAGCCGTGTTAATGACTGGCATAACTGTCTTCTGGTAGATGGAAAGATGGATTTTTCCCAGACCTCCGTGGTCTCCTGATGAGGTTTAAGCATTGTTCTGGACTTAGAACATCAAACACAGAACATCAAACACAACAAAAAAATTGACTGAGAGCAAAAAAAAGAAATCAAAAACCTACATGTGAATTTCTGACTCAGTTGACAGCCTCATTTATCAGTTTCAATAGTGGGCATACTATCGGCCTACTTGCACAGTACAGCTTGGTTTGGCGTGACTGTGAAAGACCAATATGGGATTAATCATTTTAGGTCATTCAGAGTGTACGTCACTGTTTCTCATACCATTTTTTTTACACGGGGTGCCTTTCCTTCACCGGGCGCGCCATTTGGGATTTGCAGAATACCCCTTCTCCAGGCACCACTACACCACTACAGCCAGCCAGAGTGCAACTGGCTGGCTGCATCTCCCCATCTGGACCACCACCACGCTGGAAGTGTGGGCGTGTGATTACATTTATTACCAGGCTATTTTGAGCACAATACAGGCCCAGGTTTGTGCTGTTAACACATTCATCCTTTAGGAAAAGCTCCGCACCGGCATAACTGGGACTCGGAGCAAGTGCTGCATTCTGCGTTCCCTCTGTGGTAGAATAGAATATATACTGCTTTTCCCTTTAAGAGTGGTTACCTCATTAGAGCAGTCAAATCTATCACATCCTTTGTGGAATTAAGTTAATTACGTTTTGATCTTTCAGCTTTGAATGTTATGAAAATGAGTTATCCCCTTTCTTCAGGAATGTTATCACCACACAATGTCATGCTTGGCATCCCAGTGTGTTTTGTACTTAGTGGCGTGGATAACAGGGGTGTTGGTTATTGGTGGATGGGGTTAAACATGGGGAGACATTGGAGTGATCTCGTCTCCCTGTCCCTTCAGCCCCAGACCATTAGCAAACATCTGCTGTGTAAAGTCTTAAACCAGCCCTGTGTTTTGAGGGGGGAATTGTTCAAATTCACTGCCTGGGTACTCTGGGCTATTTTCAGTGGCCAGGAGTTAACGGTAATGATAAGCTCTCTGGGCGTAGCTCACATGCCTTCCATATTCCCCTTGTGAATCAGGAGGGGAGCAGCTAGCTAGCGCCCAGGGTCCCTGCCCTGGCTCCCGTCCCCCTCTCCAGCCCCAAGGGAGGGTGAATCACTGGACTTAGCCTGTTCAGGAGTCTATCAACTGTGTCCAATCAACATGGCTCACTATCTGTCACTTTCAGCTGTCTCAAAACGTAGATAAATTGGTTGCCGCTAGGCTAGACAAGTATTATACTATATTTACCATAGACCAGAGCGACTATTTTGATGTTGAAAGCGGTGGCAAACATATCCAGTAAACCCCCACCCCACCTGATCTCTTTGAAAAGGAATAGTCCTGAAAAGTACAGATTAGGATTTGTGATTGTGGGCATAGCCTCAATCAGGCCTCTCATGTTTGTCTGTGTGGAGAAAGAAAACAACAAGGGAAAAGTCCCCGTCAACACCAAACTACCACTGCACCGCCACATCCCCTCACATCGAATCACTCCCTGACCCATCACCGGCTCAACTTCAAGTGACATGAGCTCCTCCATTCCACTTTACTTTGAGTGGTGTCAGACCATTCTCCATTCTGGATAAATAATTGATCAGCCAGAAACAAACATCAAAGGGGATTGTTCGCTTCAAAGGGAATAGGGGTCTCTCTCTCTGACTCTCACCCTCTAGTTCCTATAAGGATAACAGGGAGTTGTTTATATATGTGTGCATATGGACGCGCGCGCACATACATATTGCAATCCAACCTGCTCAGGATTCTCATCAACACATCTGCATCTCCTGCCATGCTAACGCTTTCTCTCTCTCTCCTATTCTCACGCTCGCTCTCCTTTTCTCACGCTCGCTCGCTCTCCTTTTCTCACGCTCACTCGCTCGCTCGCTCTCCTTTTCTCACGCTCGCTCGCTCGCTCTCCTTTTCTCACGCTCGCTCGCTCGCTCTCCTTTTCTCACGCTCGCTCGCTCGCTCTCCTTTTCTCACGCTCGCTCGCTCGCTCTCCTTTTCTCACGCTCGCTTTCCTTTTCTCACGCTCGCTCTCCTTTTCTCACGCTCGCTCTCCTTTTCTCACGCTCGCTCTCCTTTTCTCACGCTCGCTCTCCTTTTCTCACGCTCGCTCTCCTTTTCTCACGCTCGCTCGCTCGCTCTCCTTTTCTCACGCTCGCTCGCTCGCTCTCCTTTTCTCACGCTCGCTCGCTCGCTCTCCTTTTCTCACGCTCGCTCGCTCGCTCTCTCTCCTTTTTTCACGCTCGCTCGCTCTCCTTTTTTCACGCTCGCTCGCTCTCCTTTTTTCACGCTCGCTCGTTCGCTCGCTCTCCTTTTTTCACGCTCGCTCGCTCTCCTTTTTTCACGCTCGCTCGCTCGCTCTCTCTCCTTTTTTCACGCTCGCTCGCTCTCCTTTTTTCACGCTCGCTCGCTCTCCTTTTTTCACGCTCGCTCGCTCTCCTTTTTTCACGCTCGCTCGTTCGCTCGCTCTCCTTTTTTCACGCTCGCTCGCTCTCCTTTTTTCACGCTCGCTCGCTCTCCTTTTTTCACGCTCGCTCCCTCCCTCTGCCTCCGGCTCCCTCCCTCTGCTTCCGGCTCGCTCGCTCGCTCCCTCCCTCTGCCTCCGGCTCGCTCGCTCCCTCCCTCCTTCCCTCTGCCTCCGGCTCGCTCGCTCGCTCGCTCCCTCCCTCCCTCCCTCCCTCCCTCCCTCCCTCCCTCTGCCTCCGGCTCGCTCGCTCGCTCCCTCCCTCCCTCCCTCCCTCCCTCTGCCTCCGGCTCGCTCGCTCGCTCCCTCCCTCCCTCCCTCCCTCTGCCTCCGGCTCGCTCGCTCGCTCGCTCCCTCCCTCCCTCCCTCCCTCCCTCCCTCCGGCTCGCTCGCTCGCTCCCTCCCTCTGCCTCCGGCTCGCTCCCTCCCTCCCTTTGCCTCCGGCTCGCTCCCTCCCTCCCTTTGCCTCCGGCTCGCTCTCTGCCTCCGGCTCGCTCCCTCCCTCCCTCTGCCTCCGGCTCGCTCCCTCCCTCCCTCTGCCTCCGGCTCGCTCCCTCCCTCCCTCTGCCTCCGGCTCGCTCCCTCCCTCCCTCTGCCTCCGGCTCGCTCCCTCCCTCCCTCTGCCTCCGGCTCGCTCCCTCCCTCCCTCTGCCTCCGGCTCGCTCCCTCCCTCCCTCTGCCTCCGGCTCGCTCCCTCCCTCCCTCTGCCTCCGGCTCGCTCCCTCCCTCCCTCTGCCTCCGGCTCGCTCCCTCCCTCCCTCTGCCTCCGGCTCGCTCCCTCCCTCCCTCTGCCTCCGGCTCGCTCCCTCCCTCCCTCTGCCTCCGGCTCGCTCCCTCCCTCCCTCTGCCTCCGGCTCGCTCCCTCCCTCCCTCTGCCTCCGGCTCGCTCCCCCCCTCCCTCTGCCTCCGGCTCGCTCCCCCCCTTCTGGCTCGCTCGCTCCCCCCCCCACTTCCGGCTCGCTCGCTCTCCTCCAGGTCGCTCGCTCGCTCTCCTCCAGGTCGCTCGCTCGCTCTCCTCCAGGTCGCTCGCTCGCTCTCCTCCAGGTCGCTCGCTCGCTCTCCTTTTCGCTCGCTCTCCTTTTCGCTCGCTCTCCTTTTCGCTCGCTCTCCTTTTCGCTCGCTCTCCTTTTCGCTCGCTCCCTCCCTCTGCCTCCAGCTCACTGCCTCCAGCTCCCCCCCCCCCCCCCCCCCCCCCCCCCCCCTTCCAGCTCGCTCCCCCCCTTCCGGCTCGCTCCCCCCCTTCCAGCTAGCTCCCCCCCCCTTCCGGCTCGCTCCCTTCCGGCTCGCTCCCCCCCCCCCACTTCCGGCTCGCTCGCTCGCTCCCCCCCCTTCCGGCTCGCTCGTTCCCCCCGCTTCCGGCTCGCTCGCTCCCCTCCCTTCCAGCTCGCTCGCTCCCCCCCCTTCCGGCTCGCTCCCTCCCCCCCCTTCCGGCTCGCTCGCTCGCTCGCTCCCCCCCCCTTCCAGGTCGCTCGCTCGCTCCCCCCCCCTTCCAGGTCGCTCGCTCCCCCCCCCTTCCAGGTCGCTCGCTCGCTCTCCTCCAGCTCGCTCGCTCTCCTCCAGCTCGCTCGCTCTCCTCCAGCTCGCTCGCTCTCCTCCAGCTCGCTCGCTCTCCTCCAGGTCGCTCGCTCGCTCTCCTCCAGGTCGCTCGCTCTCTCTCCTCCAGGTCGCTCGCTCGCTCTCCGCTCGCTCTGCCTCCAGCTCCCCCCCCGCCTTCCAGCTCCGCTCCCCCCGCCTTCCAGCTCCGCTCCCCCCCCTTCCAGCTCCATCTCACGCTCGCTCGCTCGCTCTCCTTTTCTCACGCTCGCTCGCTCGCTCTCCTTTTCTCACGCTCGCTCGCTCGCTCTCCTTTTCTCACGCTCGCTCGCTCGCTCGCTCTCCTTTTCTCACGCTCGCTCGCTCTCCTTTTTTCACGCTCGCTCTCCTTTTCTCACGCTCGCTCGCTCTCTCTCCTTTTCTCACGCACGCACGCTCGCTCGCTCGCTCGCTCTCCTTTTCTCACGCACGCTCGCTCGCTCTCCTTTTCTCACGCACGCTCGCTCGCTCTCCTTTTCTCACGCACGCTCGCTCGCTCGCTCTCCTTTTCTCACGCTCGCTCGCTCTCTCTCCTTTTCTCACGCTAGCTCGCTCTCTCTCCTTTTCTCACGCTCGCTCGCTCGCTCTCCTTTTCTCACGCTCGCTCGCTCGCTCGCTCTCCTTTTTTCACGCTCGCTCGCTCTCCTTTTTTCACGCTCGCTCCCTCCCTCTGCCTCCGGCTCCCTCCCTCTGCCTCCGGCTCCCTCCCTCTGCCTCCCTCTGCTTCCGGCTCGCTCGCTCCCTCCCTCTGCCTCCGGCTCGCTCGCTCCCTCCCTCCCTCCGGCTCGCTCGCTCCCTCCCTCTGCCTCCGGCTCGCTCGCTCCCTCCCTCCCTCCCTCCCTCTGCCTCCCTCTGCCTCGCTCGCTCCCTCCCTCTGCCTCGCTCGCTCCCTCCCTCTGCCTCGCTCACTCGCTCCCTCCCTCTGCCTCGCTCGCTCCCTCCCTCTGCCTCGCTCGATCCCTCCCTCCGGCTTGCTCCCTCCCTCCCTTTGCCTCCGGCTCGCTCCCTCCCTCCCTCTGCCTCCGGCTCGCTCCCTCCCTCCCTCTGCCCGCTCCCTCCCTCCCTCTGCCTCCGGCTCGCTCCCTCCCTCCCTCTGCCTCCGGCTCGCTCCCTCCCCTTCCGGCTCGCTCCCCCCCCTTCCGGCTCGCTCCCCCCCCTTCCGGCTCGCTCCCCCCCCTTCCGGCTCGCTCCCCCCCTTCTGGCTCGCTCCCCCCCTTCCGGCTCGCTCTCCCCCTTCCGGCTCGCCCCCCCCCCCCCCACCCCCTTCCGGCTCGCTCGCTCCCCCCCCCTCCAGGTCGCTCGCTCGCTCTCCTCCAGGTCGCTCGCTCGCTCCCTCCCTCCCTCCCTCTGCCTCCAGCTCGCTGCCTCCAGCTCCCCCCCCCGCCTTCCAGCTCCGCTCCCCCCCCTTCCAGCTCCGCTCCCCCCCCCTTCCAGCTCGCTCCCCCCCCTTCCAGCTCGCCCCCCCTCTCCTTCCAGCTCGCTCGCTAGCTCTCCTCCTGCTCGCTTGCTAGCTCTCCTCCTGCTCGCTCGCTAGCTCTCCTCCAGGTCGCTCTCTCGCTCTCCTCCAGGTCGCTCTCTCGTGAGCTCTCCTCCAGGTCGCTCTCTCGCGAGCTCTCCTCCAGGTCGCTCTCTCGTGAGCTCTCCTCCAGGTCACTCTCTCGCGAGCTCTCCTCCAGGTCTCTCTCTCGCTCTCCTCCAGCTCGCTCGTGAGCTCTCCTCCAGGTCGCTCTCTCGCTCTCCTCCAGGTCGCTCTCCTCCAGGTCGCTCTCTCGCTCTCCAGCTCGCTCGCCCGCCCTCCAGCTTGACGGCCCGCTCTCCCGTCCGCTCGCTCGTTCTCCCGCCCGCTCGTTCTCCCGCCCGCTCGCTCGCCCTCTGTAGTTAGTTCAAAGTTGAGTTGATAGATGTCCTTGTGTGGTTTCAGACTGAATATAACATGTGTTATGAGTTTGTTATTGCTCAGTGATGTATCTCTTTCCCCACTTGACTTTCTGGACCTTGAAAACAATGCTGTCATATCTGTTTCAACCCGTCTGATCTGAAATCTCATTCTCTTCCCTTTTTTTCCCAGTTTTTCTTCCTTCTAACTATCAGGCTCTTCCACTCCGTGTCTGTACAGAGGGGGATGTCTGTTATCTAACTGCTCTGTCTACCAATCTACCAGGTGTGTATACATAACACCCTGTGCATGTGTGTGTTTGTGTGCACAGTTATGTGTATGACACTTGATGTACTGTATCCTTACTCTCATTTGTTACGTGATCAACTCCCTTGATATCATTCCACCTTCCATTATTGATACCAGTGTTTGACAATGACATAGGCTATACATCATTTTGTGTCTGTTTACGGAAGCTCGTGATGGGAACAGTATCATAGGCATGGTTGGCAAGTCAAGTTGGAGCATGCACATCTTGGGTGTATGCCTGTGGAAATGTACAGTGGGTGTCTTCCACATGCATCAATGCATGTACTGGAAATCAGCAGTTGCGTTGATGGAACTACCAGGTGAAGTAAGACAGACATTTGTGGAGGAAAATCACCTCATCCTGAACCACCGCCAATTGTCTATTTTGAAGATTGTTTGGTTGCAATTGTGTGCAATGCTCATCCATGTTTTGACACGTATGTGGGACTGTGTATTTGGCTCATACCCTTGGAACACACCCTCATTTCCCTGTAATTGGTGTTACAATCACAACACAATTGAATGTAAGTGGTTTTTTTTAATTGTATTCTTCTGTTTTCATGGGCATCTTCGTGTTTGGTAGAATACAGCCATCAAGCAACTTTGTCAGACAGGTTGAGTGTCTGTAATGACCTGGTGACCCTCTCCTTCTCTCCATCCCCTCCCTCCTGACCTACCTATTAAAGCTCAGCTCAGTCCAATCTAGCCCTGCTCCCCTGACTCAACTTCCGGCCACCCTCAGCCATGGAGGACTATGAGGTGTGCTCGACCGCCAGTATTCTGGCTTCGGTGAAAGAGCAGGAGGCGCGTTTCGAGCGTCTGACCCGGGCGCTGGAGGAGGAGCGACGCAACGTCTCCCTGCAGCTGGAGCGTTCCAACATAACAGCCGACAGGCTGGGAGGGACTGGGCCTAATGCTAACCTGCCACCCAACAGCCAACCCCTGGCCTGGCAGCAGGTGGTGATGCAGGTAAATCATGCCAGCACGCCCCGCCTGCCCGTCCCCCTAACTCCCTGCTTACTCCGACTATCTAGTCCCCCTCCATTTGAGCTGCTCTGGCTGCTCTCATTCCATCGCTCTACACCACCATATGTATTTGGCTCATTGCTCTCGAGGCGACGTGTGGTGAAGCCATCTCTTTCTCCTGGGCGGCTGGCAGCTGATCCAAGCCCTTATGTTATTCCTGATCTGTTGTGCTGCCTGGATAGTGATGTAATCATTACAATGTGATGTGGTGATCCCATCTCCTTCTACTCAGTGCTCTCTTGATATTGTTTTGTGGTCTTGCTGCTGATTGGATCGTGTCTGTTCATACAATTCTGCCTGTGGCTGAAGGACGTTTGGGTGTTGGTCGGGCGTTGGCTGGGCCTTGGACGCGCCTTGGCTGAGCCTGGGAGTGGAGTACGGACCTCTCTGGCTGGGGGTGTGTGAAAGGAGATGTGAAGTGAGGCAGACATGATCCGCTGAAATGTCATCGAAATGCCCATTTGATTTACAGTACAGAGCAAAATCCCACATGAACAGACCAAGGGAGGGAAATGTTACTGCCGCCATTTCCTCTGTCATTAAATCTTAAGGTCAAGTGTTAGATCTCATACAGAAAGAAGACTATTGCTCATGGTCTTGGTTTTGAAACCAAATGATTAGGAACAGGTATGTGTGTGTACTAACCCTTGCGGATGGGCATTTCCATGCATGCACTGCTTTTAGAATTTTCTACCCAAAATGTATTTCTTCTTCACAGATTGTGCCAACGTTAATTTCTCTGGCTCGTTGCCATTTTAGATGGCATAAGGGATGATTAAGTCTCAAGCATGGCAGCCCAGCCCATCACTCACGGCTGGCTAACTGCTGTGGCCCGTCACCTGTCTCTCTGCATCGTGGGGTCAATTGGGTGGAACAGGCCGCACCACACAGGCCCGCTCAACGTTTTACACACCCCACCACTCTTTAAACGTAGCTCATTCACAGTGAACCAGTCTGGACCGCTCGCGCCAAACCGCTCGTAAACACTGCAGCAAATTGGCTGGGCCGCAATGACCTTTTTAGTAATTTTTTTTTTTTTAATATTTTGTTGTACTGTTTTGGTGAATAACCATGATTTAATCATCCACATGTAATTACCTGGTGGAATGGATTGCGGAGGACGGGAGTGTTGATCATCATTGTTGTTTGGCTGCTACGCTGTCTGCCCCAAGGGCTGCAGAAGGCACCTGCATGCTTGGCTTGGCAGCAAAGCTGGCTCATCCTGAGGAGCTCTATCTATTTATTTATCTGGCTGGCTGAACCATGGACGGAGCCTACGTTACACCATGAGGTTGTACAGTGCATTGGGAAAGTATTCAGACCCTTTGACTTGTTCAACATTTTGATTATTCTAGAATATATTAATATGTAATTGTTTTCCTCATCAGTCTACACGCAATACCCCATAATGACAAAGCATATTTATTACAAATAAACTGAAATATCACATTTACATAAATATTCAGACCCTTTACACAGTACTTTGTTGAAGCACCTTTGGTACCGATTACAGCCTCGCGTCTTCTTGGGTATGACGCCACAAGCTTGGCACATCTGTATTTGAGGAGTTTCTCCCATTCTTCTCTACAGACCCTCTCAAGCTCTGTCAGGTTGGATGGGGTGAGTTGTTGTACAGCTATTTTCAGGTCTCTCCAGAAATGTTCAATTCTGGTCTCTGGCTGGGCCTCTCAAGGACATTGAGACTTGTACCAAAACCACTCTTGCATTGTCTTGGCTGTGTGCTTAAGGTCGTTGTCCTGCTGGAAGGTGAAACTTCGCCCTAGTTCAAGGTCCTGAGCGCTCTGGAGCAGATTTTCATCTAGGATCTCTCTGTACTTTGCGCCGTTCATCTTTCCCTCGATCCTGACTAGTCTCCCAGTCCCTGCCCCTGTAAAACATCCCCACAGCATGATGCTGCCACCACCATGCTTCACCGTAAGGATGGTGCCAAGTTTCCTCCAGATGTGACGCTTGGCATTCAAGCCAAAGAGTTCAATCTTGGTTTCATCAGACCAGAGAATCTTGGTTCTCATGGTCTGAGAGTCTTTAGGTGCCTTTTGGCTAACTCCAAGCGGACTGTCATCTGCCTTTTACTGAGGAATGGCTTCCGTCTGGCCACTACCATAACGGCCTGATTGGTGGAGTGCTGCAGAGATGGTTGTACTTCTGGAAGGTTCTGCCATCTCCACAGAATAACTGTGGAGCGACCATTGGGCGCTTGGTCACCTCCCTGAGCAAGGCCCTTCTGATTGCTCAGTTTGGCCGGGTGGCCAGCTCTAGTAAGAGTCTTAGTAGTTCCAAACTACCATTTAAGAATGATAGAGGCCACTGTGTTCTTGGGGACCTTCAATGCTGCAGAGTTATTTTTGTACCCTTCCACAGATCTGTGCCTTGGAGCTCTACGGATAATTCCTTCGAACTCGTGGCTTGGTTTTTGCTCTGACATGCACTGTCAACTGTGGGACCTTTATATAGACAAGGGTGTACCTTTTCAAATCATGTCCAATCAATTGAATTTACCACAGATACACACCAATCAAGTTGTAGAAACATCTCGATGATGAATTTCAAGTCTCATAGCAAAGGGTCTGAATACTTACGTAAATAAGCAATTTCTGTTTTTTATTTTGAATAAATTAACAATCATTTCTAAAAACCTGTTTTCGCTTTGCCATTATGGGGTATTGTGTGTAGACTGAAAATAATGTAATCCATTTTAGAATAAGGCTGTAATGTAACAAAATGTGAATAAAGTTAAGGGGTCTGAAAACTTTCTGAATGCACTGGAGGATGGAGAATGGAGGAATGTACCCGGCTCTCTGTTGGACAAAGTAAGGCATCCAACTCTCCTAACCTTTCCGCTTGCAGACCCCCCCCCCCCCCCCCCCCCTCTACACACACACACACACACATATCCCCTCTCTCCTCCCTGCATGATGGATTAAATGGGCCGGGGGTCAGCAGCCTTTTGCTCGGGGGCTCCCAGTCGTCAGCGAAGGGGTAGCAATCGATGGGCCCATCTGTTATTTAGAGTTGGGGTCAGAGAGGAGAAGCAGTCAGTCTGATTAATGGAACACCGAGCACATTCTTAATAAAATTGATTTAGACAGAGCTCTCTCCAACTCCAGAGAGGGGTTGGGCTCTATAGCTAGCAGCTGCCACTGTTTTCTGTCCTGCCTTGTTGTTCTCTCGTTCTGCTGTTTTCGATGCCTTTGACAAGGTGGTACCAAACTTTCCAAAATTCATGACCAAAATGGTTTATACCCCTCAAACTCAACTCTTGTCCTCAAAGCCAGTTCCACTGCAGTTTTTTCATTTGTTCCCCTCTAATCAGGGACTGATTTAGACCTGGGACACCAGGTGGGTGCAATTAATTATCAGGTAAAACAGAACTAGCAGGCCTCTGGACCTCGTAGGGTAAGAGTTGATGCTTGTACGAACGCAATGTCAGCAGTGGGTTATTGGGATCCCCAGAGTAGACGGAGGTTTGTAAAGACTGTCTGATCATCAGGTGAGAGGGGAAAGAGACCCACCCTGATCCTACTGTTCACAGGTGTGTTTGATCATGCTCTACAGAGCTCCTCTGTATGATTCATGAGTCTCCTGTAGAGCGTTAGATCAGCATGGTGGTCAAAACAACACAAACATGAAATAATTCACTGCTTTCGGGTTTAGGTAGCATCTACATCCCTATTTAGCTGGCTGGCTTTAGCTGTTCACTGCTACATTAAATCAAATCCAATTGTATTGGTCACATATACACATATTTAGCAGATCTTATTGCGGGTGCAGTGAAGTGCTTGGGGTAATGGACAGACAAAACAACATGATCCAGTGTGGTGAGTTGTTACTTCATGAAGAGTTTATGTTATCGTCACGTGCTGTGTTACAGTCGATGTGGATCAGGAATGTTATGGGTGGAAATATTTAACACCCGTCAGCCGATTTTCCCAAGACATATTTCCAAAGACTTTTTGATCCTCACTCATCATGATTGAACCCTTTACTGAAGCGCTGTTTGTTTTTAATGGTTTCTTCTCAAGAACATCAAGACAATGCTGTCAGACGGCGTATAATGGAATCATCGACTAGGAATCACTGACACGAAGCATGTCTTTCAGTCCTCTCTCACATGTTCGACCAGGGACACACTAAAACCATGTGTGCTTTCCAAATGGCACCCTATTCCCTTTCTAGTACACTACTTTTGACCAGGACCCTATAGGCCTTGGTAAAAATGTGTGCACTATATAGGGAGTAGAGTGCCATTTTGGACACAGTCCATGTCGGTTTCTCCTGCTTTGGTAAATAGATATTTGCCTGGAGCAGTCTCATCGAGGCGTGAAAGGTCAAGTGGTGACACATGGAGACCCTCTGAGAATGGTGCCTGTCAGACAGCACTCAGCGCCCACCCCTTTCTGTCTGGCCTAGTCTACAGAGATGACCTCATTTCATTTAATACTACACTATGGCCTTGTTTGGCTCAGTTGGTATGACCCTGAAGAAGACACAGTGATGCTGAAAAGTTGGTGTTTTACTGGGAGTTTAATTATATTGTGTGTCACTCATTTATTTTTAAGACCGATACTAACAACGCTAGTGTCGGCCTTCATCTAGGAACACCTACCGTCCAACACAGAGCTCATCTCTATACACACACACACACCCACAAATAACATAAATACTGAAGATGATGGCTAAATCCCAGATAACGTTAACATGTACATCCTTTCGCTATGTAGTGTTTGATCTGGTTTAGTATTAAGACGGTATAGCTTGTGAGATGGGCTGGGGCAGGGTGCACTACCGGCTACCCTGCAAATGTTGTGTAGCTTTCAAAGGCATGTGAGATTCCATTAGAGCAGGTGACCAAACTTTTGACAACAATATCTATGGGCCATTTTTTTTTTTAAATAAGTAAAACAATTTAGCTGACATGGGCTAATTGATCTGGACATTTCTTGCAAGTTATAAATCTCTAAGGAGTGCAATGACTGACATGACAAGAGGAACTGATGATGCACTACCCAATTTCGAAATTGCACCTTGTGCATTCTGCTATTACAACTTTCAGGAGTAAGTTTAAAGCCGGACTGAGTTACTTAAAAACACTAGGGTACGTGGGATGGTAGCGTCCCACCTCGTCAATAGCCAGTGAAACTGCAGGGTGCCAAGTTCAAACCAACAGAAATCCCATAATTTAAATTCCTCGAACATGCATGTATTTTACACAATTTTAAAGATACACTTGTTGTAAATCCAGCCACCATGTCCGATTTCAAAAAGGCTTTGCGACGAAAGCAAACCAAACAATTATGTTAGGTGAGTGCCTATTCACAGAATTACACAGCCATTTTTCCAGCCAAAAAGAGCATTCACAAAAAGCAGAAATATAGATAAAATTAATCACTAACCTTGGATGATCTTCATCAGATGACACTCATAGGACTTCATGTTACACAATACATGTATGTTTTGTAAGATGAAGTTCATATTTATATAAAAAAATCAGAGTTTACATTGGCGCGTTGTGGTCAGAAATACATCGTCTCAAACAAACATCCGGTGAAAGTGCAGAGAGCCACATAAAATGACAGAAATACTCATCATAAACATCGATAAACTATACAAGTGTTTTCATGGAAATATAGATAAACTTCTCCTTAATGCAAACGCTGTGTCAGATTTCAAAAACGCTTTACGGCGAAAGCACACTTTGCGATGATGTTAGTTAGCCACAGAAACGCATGCAGCCATTTTCCAACCAAGGAGTGTTACAAAAGTCATAAATAGCATTAAAATTAATCACATACTTTTGAGCTTCATATGGTGGCACTCCCAGGTCTCCATGTTAGACAATAAATGTTTGTTTTGTTTGATAATGTCCCTCTTTATGAGCAAAAACCTTTTTTGTTCGCGTTTTGTCCAGTAATCCGAATGCAGAAGGCGCGTGCATTAATTCCAAGATGAAAGGTTTTAAAAAGTACAGTAAAAGTTAGTAGAAACATGCCAAACGATGTTTAAAATCAATCCTACGGTTATTTTTGTCATAAATAATCAATAATATTTCAACCGGACAAAAGCTTCGTCAATAGGAAAGGAGAAACAAAGGCACGTTTACGATCAGGGCACATGGCTGATGAATGGAAATTTCCACTGGCCACTGATTGAACGTACTGTATCACCCTCATTTTTCAGAGTATAACAATGCCTAAAGACTGGTCACATGTAGAGGAAGGCACAGAGCTTGTGAACTGGGTCCTAAGTATTTTGTATGGTGGATAGGCTTTCAATGGAAAAACAGCCTTTCAAAATAATAGTACTTCCTGGTTGGATTTTCCTCAGGTTTTCGCCTGCCATATCAGTTCTGTTATACTCACAGACATGATTTTAACAGTTTTGGAAACGTTAGAGGGTTTTCTATCCAAATCTAATTATATGCATATCCTATCTTCTGGGACTGAGTAGCCGACAGTTTAATTTGGGCATGCTTTTCATCCAAAATTCCGAATGCCCTAGTGAAGTTAAATGTTTATTTATTTTATTTAAAAATAATTTGGTGGGGGGGACCCCCAAGCCCCCGCTGACCACTCTGGGGTGTGCCCTACAGTTTGGGTACCACTGCTTTAGAGGAACAGTCCATCCTTTGATCTCGGTGTGTTCTGTGGGTGAGATATGGGCCTCAGTCTGGTCCGGTGATGGCGCCGCATCACTCTTCACACACATACACACACCCTCACTGGCCATGCCACAATGGACACAAAGGCCCCGAGCACAGTGCTATAGCGTTCGCAGGCAGATATATCCCTCACTGGCAGAGCCTAGGAGCCCCCGACTTCTCGTAAATCACTTGCCTAACAATGAACCTCAGTCCCCCCCATACCATTCCTCCTAACTTTTTCCCCTCTACCCCTCTCTCCCTCCTTTCTCCTCCCATTGTCATTAGGAACATTCTCGCCACCCGTAAATGCGTAATTACCTGTGTGTGAACTCCTGCATTGTTTGTTTGTATTTGCTTCCCGGCTGCACTGTTTCTACATGTGGCCCACATCTTCTGGGGCTGTTATCTCTTTCTGTAGCCCGGTTGTAACAATCACATTGTACTTCTGTGTAGAAAGACATTCAGACTCCATTGGGTTCACAGTTGTAAACCTATGTGCAAGGTTATCACTTTTACTTTTCCCCTTTCCCCCCCCTGGCTACGCTTTCTGAATCTAAGCATAGAAAGAATTGGGCCCTATACTTTGCCTTGCGACTCAGTGAATTCTTCCGCTGCTCTATGTTCGCTACATACTTCAGTCTGAGACTGCCGTCGTTGAAGTCGTTTGTGGTGACGTCAAAATGAAGGGGGGGGTGGGAGGTTGTACAAAACAAAGTCATCAGCGTTCGGCTCGTCTCGAACCAATCAGAGTATCAAAACGCTGCTTTACCCATGTGTGTTTTGGCTCTGGCCCAACCAATCAGACCGTCTAGAAATCGTCGGAGGTACTCCGATCCAGACTCATTGAGGAGAAGAAGCTAACGTCCTGTGGCGTAGCGTTTGTCCGGTTGCAAGGAGTTTTGGTAGCCAGGCAACACTATACTACCGTGTATACTGTATTTTATCCCCTCCCCCCTCAACACTTGAGTCGCTGGTCCATGAATTACAGTGGTGATTGCGGAGGGGCTAAGCCCTCTTTGTATCCCAGCTCAATGCATGGCTAACATAGGAAGACATGGGCACATTCCTTGTATTCATGAGAGACGGGGGGAGGGAGGGAGAGGGGGAGAGAGAGACTGAGAAAGGAAGATGGAGAGATGCCTTTTGTACGGCAGGCTTTTTATATTCCTGTGGTGAGGCTCAGACCGTCATCCTTCTGATCAGCCCATCAAGCCTTAATGTCCTTGTGCACCCCTCTGCCATTTGATCACAATCCATTTAACTATTACATTCACTAGCACAGTGCTTCTAAAAATGGCTTCTATCCCCCCCCTCTTCAGGACATAATATCTTAATCATAATACCAGCATTAAATGTCTCTCTCTCTGTTGGAGCGATGGTCGTGATTGTCTGATCCTGGAGTCAGAGTTAGTCACAACGACCCATGTGTTTAAAATAAGGGGGTGTCCTCTCTCCTTTATTAGATTCCCGTGCCACATCAGGAATGTGACCTTTTTGCCTCTGACTAGCTGGGTATATAACCAAACAAGGTTGGAAACTGACCCCCACCACCCCTTGATTGGAGGACTAAATTGAAACCAGTCGGAAATGCTCCGCGTGCTTTGTAGTTTAGAGGTGTTAGGCTCTTCAAAGCCTCGATTTAATTATGCTCATACGTTTCAGGTACTTGTGCGACATTTTTACTACATGAGTTACAAGCATGTAAATTGCACAGCAAACCAGCAACAGAAGTTGTATTCCATCAATATGTTGGGTTCAAGAAGTACACATGCAAGACAAATGTTGTCTGCCTCAACATGAATCCTTGACACGATGTGAAAGCTCATAGGCCTAGCCACTACCACGTGGTTAGACTTACTGGACCACAGAGCCCGGCAGTGAATGGATTCGCAGTGAAGGCAGCTTATATGTACCAGGAGCTCGGTATACGCCACACATCAGTCATACCACTCATGTCGTTGCAGCCCAGCCCCATGTACCACTTCCACCCACCCACCCAGTGGGTTTAGGCCTGGGGTTGGGGCTGGTCTGAGTGAGAGAGTGAGTGAGTTATGTGCTTCTCTTGGCCAGCAACAAACCCTGGGCCTCTTGACTTAGCACGTTAAGGCTTTACTGCAGGGCAGAGTGGTAGTCAGGTCTGGCATGTGGACACATGCCGTGTCTCTCACGGGGTCTTTGAGTTTAACGTTTGGAGGGATGGAGAGAATCATTTTTGCCAGAGGAAGAATGTGGCAATGAATAGGAGCTACGACTGTAGTCTCACTCTCTCTGTCCCTCTCTCTCTCTCCTGTCTTTCCTTGCCTCTCTTGCGCTCTCCCAGGGCCTCGTTTTGCCAGACCTGTGTAGTGTGGCCGCCTGGGGACTCCACCACCGACACACACAATCAGAGAAAGAAAAGACACAAAGAGAGCCGGCAGAATGAGGGAGAAGGAGAGAGAATGGAGGGAGGAAGACATTTGGAAGGAGTTTGATTGTATAGGCTTGTTCAAAGAGTGCCATAATCATTCTATTCAACTATCAAGGTATTGGATTGATGAGTGTTAAAGGCCCAGTGCAGTCAAAAATGTGATTTTTTTCCCCCCATGTTTTATATACACTGAGTATACCGAACATTAGGAACCAAGTTGGCTGGATGTCCTTTGGGTGGTGGACCATTCTTGATACACGTGGGAAACTGTTTTGCGTGGAAAACCCCAGCAGAGTTGCTGTTCTTGACACAAACCGGTGCGCCTGACACCTACTACCATAACCTGCCCATTCACCCTCTGAATGGGGCACACACACAATCCATGGCTCAATTGTCTCAAGATTTAAAACTCATCCTTTAACCTGTCTCCTCCCCTTCATCTATACTGATTCAAGTGACATCAATAAGGGATCATGGATTCAACTGGTGACTGTTTTGTATGCTCAGTGTATTTCCATGCTGAGGTTGGAATAATGCTGTAAAATTGTCAAAATGATAATGCCCTTTTAGTGTAATATCTGTTTGAAAAGACCACCTGAAACTTCAGCCTGTTTTGGTGATTAAATGAGTTAATAGACCAGTAAGAAATAGTGTTCCAAACCTCTCTGCCATTAACAGCAAATGTTCTGTTTTCCCCAACCTCCGAAAGTCCTAACAAATTAACCTTGGCTTAGAAGCTTTTGTTTCTTTTTGAACATTTTAATTGAAAGCAATCACAGTAAGGTACTTAATTGTTACCCAGAAATGATTTGATAATGAGATAAAAATGGCTGCATTGGACCTTTAACGCGAGAACCGCTAAAGCAGTAATTTTGACTGCTCAAGAATTACAAAATGCCTTGACTTTTCCTAAATAAGTCTATATAACACACTGGCGGTGTTTAGATTCTTAATATCACAAACGGAACTGGAGTTACAACCAGTTCTGGGAGGGAATGTCATTTTTTTAAAATGGTTTTCCCCATTGCCCCTCCTCCCAACAGTAGGGCCTGCTTCACTCCTCCTCCCAACAGTAGGGCCTGCTTCACTCCTCCTCCCAACAGTAGGGCCTGCTTCACTCCTCCTCCCAACAGTAGGACCTGCTTCACTCCTCCTCCCAACAGTAGGGCCTGCTTCAATCCTCCCAGCAGTAGGGTCTGCTTCACTCCTCCTCCCGACAGTAGGGTCTGCTTCACTCCTTCTCCCGACAGTAGGGTCTGCTTCACTCCTTCTCCCGACAGTAGGGTCTGCTTCACTCCTTCTCCCGACAGTAGGGCCTGCTTCACTCCTTCTCCCGACAGTAGGGCCTGCTTCACTCCTTCTCCCGACAGTAGGACCTGCTTCACTCCTTCTCCCGACAGTAGGGCCTGCTTCACTCCTTCTCCCGACAGTAGGGCCTGCTTCACTCCTTCTCTCGACAGTAGGGCCTGCTTCACTCCTTCTCCCGACAGTAGGGCCTGCTTCACTCCTTCTCCCGACAGTAGGGCCTGCTTCACTCCTTCTCCCGACAGTAGGGCCTGCTTCACTCCTTCTCCCGACAGTAGGGCCTGCTTCACTCCTTCTCCCGACAGTAGGGCCTGCTTCACTCCTTCTCCCGACAGTGCCCAGCTGATTATCTGGATGATTATTGCTTTGAAACTGAACCTAAACTATACCAAAACTAATTTCACTCATTTAACAGATTTAAATAAATTAAGTAAAGTATAATGGGGAGAATGGGCGTTCTAGTTTATTCAGTTTTTTTTGTGAATTCTTTCCAACGTGTCAAGTAATTATCTTTTTGTTTTCTCATGATTTGGTTGGGTCTAATTGTGTTGCTGTCCTGGGGCTCTGTGGGGTTTGTTTATGTTTGTAAACAGAGCCCCAGGAGCAGCTTGCTTAGGGGACTCTTCTCCAGGTTCATCTCTCTGTGGGTGATGGCTTTGTTATGGAAGGTTTGGGAATCACTTCCCTTTTAGGTGGTTGTAGAATTTAACGGCTCTTTTCTGGATTTTGATAATTAGTGGGTATCAGCCTAATTCTGCTCTGCATGCATTTGGTGTTTTACGTTGTACACAATGATATTTTTGCAGAATTCTGCATGCAGAATCTCAATTTGCTGTTTGTCCCATTTTTGTGAATTCTTGGTTGGTGAGCGGACCCCAGACCTCACAACCATAAAGGGCAATTGGTTCTTTAACTTAAGTATTTTTTTACCAAATCTTAAATGCTATGTCAAATTTTATGTTCCTTTTGATGGCATTAAAGGCCCATCTTGCCTTGCCTCTCAGCTTGTTCACAACTTTGTGGAAGTTACTTGTGGTGCTGATGTTTAGTTTTTTTGTGTACTCTAGGGCAAGGGTGTCTAGATTACATTTTTATTTGTGGTCCTGGCGACAACCTTTTTTGGAACATCATTATTTTTGGATTACTGAGATTTACTGTCAGGGCCCAGGTCTGACAAACTGTGGAAAGAAATGTGTGTTTTTGCCTATTTAACCACACAGTTGTTGTTTGTATTTATGTATTTAATAATGTTTGTAATCAATTTGTAAAGCAGACCCTCATGCCAAATTGAGTCAAATGCTTATTTTTTTTTTTAAACAATCAACAACGCATGAGAAGACTGCCTTTGTTTTGGTTTGTTTGTCAGTCAGTTAGGGTGTGCAGGGTACATGTGTGGTCTGTCGTACGGTCATTTGGTAAAAAGCCTATTTGTTTTCACTGAGGAAAGGAAGTGTTTAGTCAATGGATTCTTCAATTGCATTGAGCTGATTTCTGATGTGCTGTTTATTTAGGTATTGTTTTAGTGATTCACTGTAGTGAAGGCATAGACACAGGTTTTCTGGGTCTCTCTGTTTTTGGTTGGATAGGTTTCTCGATTTCTTTCTTAGGTTTTTGCATTCTTCATCAAACCATTTATCATTGTTAATTTTCTTTTCGGTTATTTGTTTGACATTTTTTGATTTGATAGGGAAGCTGAGAGGTGAAATATACTGTTTAGGTTTTCTACTGCTAAGTTTACTCCTTTACTATTACAGTGGAAAGTTTTGTCCAGGAAGTTGTCTGAAAGGAATTGAATTTGTTGTTGCCTTGTTTTTTGGTAGGTTTCCACACACTATTCCTTCCATCTACAGCATTTCTAAATATTATTCAGTTCCTTTAGCTTTGATGCTTCATGATTGAGGATTGCGCTGTTCAAATACGGTAGATTGTGATTTTGCTGTGATCTGATAGGGGTGTTACTAGGTTGACTGTGAATGCTTTGAGAGATTCAGGGTTGAGGTCAGTAATAAAGTTGTCTACAGTACTACTGCCAAGAGATAAGCTATAGGTGTACCTTCTTCTGCCTCTCCCTCTCTCTCTTTCTCCCTCTCTTTCTGCCTCTCTCTTTCTGCCTCTCCCTCTCTCTCTTTCTGCCTCTGCCTCTCTCTCTTTCTGCCTCTGCCTCTCTCTCTTTCTGCCTCTGCCTCTCTCTCTTTCTGCCTCTGCCTCTCTCTCTTTCTGCCTCTGCCTCTCTCTTTCTGCCTCCCTCTGCCTCTCTCTCTTTCTGCCTCACTCTGCCTCTCTCTCTTTCTGCCTCTGCCTCTCTCCCTTTCTGCCTCTGCCTCTCTCCCTCTGCCTCTCTCTCTTTCTGCCTCCCTCTGCCTCTCTCTCTCTCTTTCTGCCTCCCTCTGCCTCTCTCTCTCTCTTTCTGCCTCTCTCTCTCCCTGCCTCTTTCACTACCTCTCTCCCTGCCTCTTTCACTACCTCTCTCCCTTTTTATTCCTCTTTCTCTGACATCTTGAGGGAAGAAAACATGATTTTACCAGATGCAGCTTCATCTGAGGTGTCTGTCTGTCAGTGTGAGGCATGTTTTCTGTGCTTTAACCCTTTCCCCATATGTTCCCCAGCCTAATACTGACAGACAGACAAGAAAATAACTAAGTGGGTTTGATTACCTGCGACGGAAAAATGTATAGCTCAGTGTTGCGGTGCGCCTAGCACCGTGCCACGGGTTATATGAAAATATTACGAAGGGTATGTTGTCGGGTAAATAATGAAATGTGTTATTTGAAGATTATAAATGCTGGGGCATGGTGGTGCAGACGGAGGTTTGATGTAAAAACCATCTCTCTTTTAGACTAGCTCAGGAGTTCATCATAGAGAAGTGAACTAATATAATGCTATGCAGCCTGGGGAATGCAAACCTCAGCCATTTCCCTTTCTCCTGAGGATTTCGGTATTTTTTTCTGTTGGATTTTCTTTCCCCAAAGTGTAGTCAAGTCTTCACAAAGTTGCCTTGCTTGAGCTCCTGTCTGAGTCTTCGCCAAGTACATTTACGTGATTTAGATGAGCTTTCTTCCTCACAGTGGGTCACCATATTATAGCTGAATTCTTTCACGCAGGCGGTTTCCCCCCCCCTCATATGAAGTGAAGGAAACATAAGGAGTTTGTAGAGAAAGGCGTGGAGTGGAAGGGTGAGAGTGGGGGTTGATAATGTGTGTAAAAACATGCAGTGTGAGGTGCTCTCTTTTTGGGGGCCAAACTCTGATATCCCTCTTTCTCCTTCTCTCCTCTGGTCTATGGGGTGGTGTCAGAGCAGGGCTCTCTGTGTGTTTGCTCCAGCTGTGTCTGTCTGTCTCAGCCCCCTGCCCCTCCTCCTCCCACTTCCCACTCCCCCTGTCAGGACCCTCGTTTGCATAGATGCTGCAAGAGGGAGTGAGCGAGAGTCGGAGTCAGAGGGAGAGCAGAGTGTGGAAGCAGCTACACTCAGAACACAGGGCAACTGCTGCCTGTCTGGAAACTATTCTATTCACCAGCACCCCTCCTCCTTCACCATTTTCTCTGAAACTCAGGGTTTTGTTCCTCTCTCTGGGTAACTGTTGTGCTGTTTTGTTTCTTCCCGTCCTTTACAGTAGTCTGACTCGTCAGAGGCAAAGGGGACTTTTTAGTCTCTTTGGTTTGTCCAGAGTGGCTGTAGTCTACTGTCCTGAACATTTCAGCGTCTCTGCTGAGCAGAGGAAAGACTAAGCTTTTTTTTTTCTCCCCCTCTGAGCGGATTTGGAGTGTGTGAGAGAGGGAGGGGGGAGTGTGTGAGTGTGTGTGTCAGCGAGCGACAGCGTGGGGAAAGGATGGCTGCCTTCCTCTGAGCTGCGTCTGCGCTCACGGGTTAACTCACGCCAATAAGGAACAAGGGACAAGCGAGGAGAACTTTTTGGAAAGAAGGACATTTCTTTGCTTTCTTTGAGGTTTAAGAAAGGGATTTGAACAATGCCTGCTGAAGTGAAACAGGTTAGTACTGTGATTATCCAATGAATCTGTCTTTTTCCTCCCCTCTCTCTCTCTACTGTGTTTTCCTCTTATATGGTCGTTGTGCTGGCTTGTAGATGGTTAGATGTTTCATGTGAGGCTTTGTTGTCGGAAGGTCAAATGATACATCCGCTTCCTAAAAAATATCTTCAGTAGCTGGCAATAATCACTTTCTTGCATTCTTGTCCTTCATGAGGAGCATGTCCATCTCTGTGTGTGTGTATTAGTCTCTACTCCCTACCGGGTTCTTCTCTTGCTCATCCTACATAATTAACTATTTATTTACACTATTTGAAAGGCTGTAGTGCATTCTGAGAAGCGCGAACCGATATCTATAGACGGATCTTCTGTCTGGTGAGCAGTCATCAGTATGATATATGAGTGACCCACCCACGTTGCCACAGACTTCCAGTCTGTCAGTAACATTCTGATTCCCAGATGATCCACATATCAACTTCCGTTGACACGCAGTAGCCCTATGTGATGTCTTGGATCACATTTGGGGTGAGCGGTGGAAGTTTCTCTGTGACGATTGGTTGTCAGAGGCAGGGTGACCCCCAAGACTGGATTTATAACCCCCCTGTAAAGGCCAACTGAAGCGGTGGTCGGGAGAGGACAACTATTTCAACCTTTTGGTTTTCACAATAAGGCTTCATTTCAAGTAACTTTTTGTTGCCACGTGCAGGAGTACAGTGAAATGCCTTTCTTGCGAGTTCTTTCCCAACAATGCAGCAATCAATATCAATAGAACTATAAAATAAATTAGAACAAAACACACGAGAAATAAGAAGTAAGCTACAGTGTATATACAGGGTTCGTTCCAGGGTCAGTGCCAATACCATATTTACAATGTGCAGGGAGACTGGGGTATGGTTACTAAGCACCAGGATGTGTGATAAACAGAGTAGCAGCAGCGCATATGACGATTGTGTGTAAAGTCAGTAGGAATGTGGAATCAAATGAAGTGTGGGTGTGTAGAGTCCTGTGAGTGTGCATACTCAGTGTAAAAAATAAAATTACAAGGGCCAATGCAGCAGGGTTGGGGTCAATTCTTTTTCAATTCCAGTCTATTCAGGAAGTATATGGAAATGTCAATGCTTTTCAATGAGGACAATTTGGAATTTGGCTTGTTTGCTGAATTCAAATGGAATTGACCCCAATCCTCCAATGCCGATAGTCTCTAGCCATTTTGTTGGCTCCGTTACCAGAGGAATGTGCTTTTGTTAGTGTGATTTTTAGTGCCTTTGTTGGTGTTCTATAATATATTATTTGAACGTGTGTCCTACGCTGTGAGAATGTGATTTTCTCTGCCAGGCTTGGCAGTGCTCAGATGAGATATATATATATATATATATATATATATATATATATATATATATATATATATATATATATATATATATATATATATATATATATATATATATATATATATATATATATATATATATATATATATATATATATATATATATATATATATATATATATATATATATATATATATATAAAAAAGAAATTAAAATAAAAATACTAGATTGAGATTCAACTTTCCACTTTGCTGTGATAATCTGTTAACGGCTGCCCTGTGGATGGCTGATGCTTGATAACGGGTTGGAGCCAAAATGATGATAATTGTATTTTCTTTCTAACCTTGTGTTCGTTTGACCTTTTTGACTCCCGTGTTTCTATACTGTGTGTGTTTCCAGTGATCTTACAGGGGCTTACTCATCCGTGACACCCTAGTGTCACCAACGTGTGACCTCTCTAGGGAGCGGTCCTAAAATGGTGTGTAGATGTGCGGAATGCTGCGTGTTCCTGACCTCTGTTGCCGTCAGAGATGCCTGTCATGCTTAAGGGTGCGCTGGCATCATGATCCACCTCTGACCTTTTCTATCCTTCCGACTTCAAAATCCTCAGGGAGAAGAACACCTGCTGAAGGGGTGCTTGTCCCTGTCACATACACCCACTCCCCAGGCCCTAAATGGATGGGTTACCCAGGGGTCAGTGTTGTTTTTGTTATGGTGTTTAGGGGACGTCTGCCTTTTTTAAGGGCAAGCGGTTGAAGGTCTCTGTAACCCCTGACCTCCACGCCCATCCCTGAGCTTCAGCTGTGATGTACCCTGTGGGGATCTGGTATCTCAGAGTCTATTTCTATAGGTTGATGACGTATAGTTCTGTGATGGTCTGGTCAGGCTACACCGGCTGTAGATCACAGTGCAGAGAGGGCAGAGGGCAGGCATGGGGAGTAGACAGTAGAGTACTACTGCACAGATGTTCCCGTGCCCTGAACCCGTCTTAAAGCAGCAGTAACTGCAGCAGGGCTTATGTTAAATGAATCCCGGTGAAGATTACTCCCTCAGCCCTCAATTACTACTGAGGACTTGGTCGGTCTGACCATGCGGAGTTATATTTAAACTTGCCTTATTTAAAAGTTCTCTGCAGACCAAAGGGTTGCTCCCTCGCTTGGAATAGCCTGTGTTGCTTGTACAGGCGTTACGTCTCACCCTGGTGGAGAATGGGAGATTTCACAGTGAAGGAAAACGAAAATATTCAGAAAAGCCAATAGTAATTATCTTCCTCTGAGGTCTATAGTTGCAGAATCTCACTGTGTTTCAAATGGTGTCCTATACCCCTTATAGTACACTTATTTTGACCAGTGCTCTATGTGCCCTGGTCAAAAGTAGTGCACTATAAAGGGAATAGGGTGCTATTTGGAACATAAACCAGACTTTTTTTTCCCCCTGTCAATGGCTGAGTGAGGAGAAACCGCCGGAGTGACAAAAAATAATTCATCTAGAATTCAGCCAGAGACGTAGTGTCTGGTATTAAGTGTTGTGGACTGTCTGTCTCAGGCAGCTTATGGGGGTTTCACATGTATTAACGAAGACTTCCCTCCTCAGACTCTGTTTGGTTCCTGGGTTAAATTAAAACCAACCATCCCCTCTATTGATTTCCATTCCTCTGTCTGTCTGTCTGTCTTCTGGTGGAAGGCTGCGCTCCTCTGTTCTCTTCCATCCTACAGATCAGGATTTGAAGACATGTAGAGCGTGAGGAGCGCCATTGTTCCGCCACAAAATATCAGTGACCCAAATGTGCAAACAGTGAATGGCTGGTGGAGATGGAAGATGCCAAGGGATGTTGTTTGGTCATAAGTGCTGTTCTAGCAGGAAGGGGGAGTTTGGGAGGGAAAGGTGAGGCTTGGAGATGCCTCTGACTCCTTCCAGGTGGCATGGCCTGATGCCCCCCCCATACTGCCCATGTTAACCAAACCTCTCCCACACCTCTTATCGCACAACCCTTGTGACATAAACTTCTCCCCATCCCTCCACCCCTCCAACCAACCCCGCCTACCTACTTGGCCTGGGTTGAGTGGGTGTCAGGGCTTGGTAACCGGAGCTGGACTTACGGGAACAGCTGACCCTCTTCCCACACTCCCCTTTCTGGTACAGGCATTTAGAATTAACATGCTGCTGGCCTGGCCATCAGGTATCTGGAGTGTCCTGTGATGTTGCAGGTGGGTCAGGGGGACATGCCATGCGCTTCTCACCATACCCAGGGGGGCGCCCCAGAGGCCTCGGCTGCAATCTCGTAACCCATTTGGCAGGCTGACAAGGTGACCGATATAAGCCATGCCTGGCCTCGCTCGCTCACTTACTACCCCACTCACTCTCTCGCTTACGGACTCCCCTGACATATATCGTCTCTTTGGGGCCTGGTCAAAAGTAGTGAATAGGGTGCAATTTAGGATGCGGACTTGTACGGCCCCTGCTTCTCCCCGCCGGCCCCTGCTTCTCCCCGCCGGCCCCTGCTTCTCCCCGCCGGCCCCTGCTTCTGCCCGCCTGCCCCTGCTTCTGCCTGCCGGCAGCTGCCAAGCTTTTGTCATTGGTTGACGGAATTAAAAAGGTGAGCAATGACAGGCCTGTAGATGGATCCTTTCATATCCGTCTAGTGTTTGGGAATAAACAGTGTCGGCAGATAAAAGATGCAGCGCATGAATGAGATTGTTCGTTTGCCTTATTATCTGTCTGTTTTCCATCCACCAGACTAGAGCAGGGCCTGTTCAACACTGTGTGTGCGCGCGCTGTATGCGCGCATACATTCATGCAAAGCCTACATTACACATTGCACTGTGTTTTGTCGGTTACACTTTGAAAAGCTAAGCCTGCAACCTCCAATGGCTTGTCAATGGGCACTGGGTGATTGAAAGTGTTGTTTCTTTCTCTCTTTGACTGTGAAATAAGTCATTAAGATGAGGCCACAGAGACTGAGTCAGCTTACACACACACACACACACACACACACACACACACACACACACACACACACACACACATTACTGAAGGGGAGTGACTGAGGAGCAGCCATTGTGTCCCCTGCAGTGTTTATATACTTAGTGCGTTCCTGCTCTGGGGATAAGGCTAGCCCTGTTTCTGTGGGAATGAGAGTAGTAAGTTCCTCCTATAATCTCCTTGCCTCCAACACCATAAACACTCTGTGTGAGTGTGTGTGTGTGTGTTTCGGGGAATTGAGAGTCTTCCTCCATTCCTTTCTCTACCCAGCAGGCTGGCTCGATCTCTCTGTCCTGCTGGATCCCTGCCTGCGACAGACTTGTTTTAGATCTGGCAGATAACAGGGCAACAATCCCCAGAATATACAACCACAGCAGGCAGAGAGTGGGCAGGCAGACCGAGGCCCCATCATAGCCTACATCTGTCCTGTAGACACCAGCCAGGGAAGGGAGTGGGCAGGCAGACCGAGGCCCCATCATAGCCTACATCTGTCCTGTAGACACCAGCCAGGGAAGGGAGTGGGCAGGCAGACCGAGGCCCCATCATAGCCTACATCTGTCCTGTAGACACCAGCCAGGGAAGGGAGTGGGCAGGCAGACCGAGGCCCCATCATAGCCTACATCTGTCCTGTAGACACCAGCCAGGGAAGGGAGTGGGCAGGCAGACCGAGGCCCCATCATAGCCTACATCTGTCCTGTAGACACCAGCCAGGGAAGGGAGTGGGCAGGCAGACCGAGGCCCCATCATAGCCTACATCTGTCCTGTAGACACCAGCCAGGGAAGGGAGTGGGCAGGCAGACCGAGGCCCCATCATATCCTACATCTGTCCTGTAGACACCAGCCAGGGAAGGGAGTGGGCAGGCAGACCGAGGCCCCATCATAGCCTACATCTGTCCTGTAGACACCAGCCAGGGAAGGGAGTGGGCAGGCAGACCGAGGCCCCATCATAGCCTACATCTGTCCTGTAGACACCAGCCAGGGAAGGGAGTGGGCAGGCAGACCGAGGCCCCATAGCCTACATCTGTCCTGTAGACACCAGCCAGGGAAGGGAGTGGGCAGGCAGACCGATGCCCCATCATAGCCTACATCTGTCCTGTAGACACCAGCCAGGGAAGGGAGTGGGCAGGCAGACCGAGGCCCCATCATAGCCTACATCTGTCCTGTAGACACCAGCCAGGGAAGGGAGTGGATTATTGGGCCTCGGTTGCTGTTAAGTTCTCTTTACATACCATTTCCCCAACTCTATCTGCACCCCTATGCAGAGGCTGATAAAGAAAAGATTAAACGTTTCTGTGTGTGTGTGTGTGTGTGTGTGGTGTGTGTGTGTGTGTAATTGGTCTATGTGGGTGAGGGCGAAAGGTGCATATGTGACAGTTTTTGGGCAGAGCCATTGCTACCGGAGTGGATGAGGACCTCAACCCTGAGCTCTGTGATTAATGACACTAGCAGGCTGCAGGAGTTTGGTAGCCAGAGTCCTGTGTTTACCTTGTTTCATTAGCCCCCCCCCCCCCCCCCATCGCTCTCTCGCCCAGAGAAAGGCAGTGGGTGCATACCAAATGGCACCCTATTTCCTATATAGTGAACTTCCCTCAGTGCACTACTTTTGACCAGGACTCAATGAAGTGAATAGGGCTAGGGGTCCAGTTGGGACACAAGCCAGTGTTTACTCCTCGTCGTGGGGAGCTACGGTCGTGGTGGTGATGCATCATTGTATGGTCGGAAGAATCCGACGCTCATTGACGTCATGCTGAATTCTAGATTTTCCTCAATGCACCACTTTCGTAGCCCAGTACTCAAACTCAAGAACACATTGAGAGTAAGGAATGAATGTCCCGCCTAGGAAAAAGCCAATCTTCAAGTGCATCAGAGGGACCCTGAAAAGACAAACATATCCGGAGGTAGCCAGATGGGATTAGCAGGGGATTGATAGATTGACGTGATGTGTGCCACTTGTCCTGAGGAGCACATTAGCGTTGCCATTGACCACAGCGATCGATTCCGAGATTAAGTAGAAGTTTATCCCCACCCTCCCGTTCTGTTCTTCCCTCTGCATGACTAACCTACTACTTCCTCATACTCCCCCGATCTGTTAAAGTATTGCCTTTTTGAAAAGAACTGCTTCTTGGACAGTTATTTATAGGCCCTATAGAACCCCCCCTCTCCTGCAGCTGGGGACCTTTTGAGAGGGTCCCTGAGGGGGGAGGTCAAAGCCCTCATACGGCTCCCTTCAACCAGAAACATGAGGACAAATGCTTACCCCCAGCCCCCCCCCCCCCCCCCCCCCCCCCCCCCCCCCCCCCCCCCCCCCCCCCCCTCAAGCACTAACCACCATATACAACATGCCCCCCGGGGTTTGGGACCAGACCAGAACTAGAGAAGAAGAAGCTCTGCTTGGGATCATGTTTCGTCTGGAATTTTTGGATGATCCGTGCGATGCACTTCCTGCCTCTGTCTGTGATGACGGCTCCCGAAGGAAGGTAGTGAGTAGAGGGGCGGGTACGGCCCATCGATCCATCCCTCCATCCTCCATCAGGCCATCTGTCTTCTGGCTGCTGTCTTCTGGGATTTAATGCTCCCCTCTGACAGCTCCTTAGCGGGGCTCTGTACGCCTGGCCAGGCACTCCAGATTAGCACAGCCATGTGGTGGAGCACAGCATCGGATGAGCAAGGGAGGGCTCTCTACTCATTTCTGTGTTTAAGTAGGTAGTGTTTGGAACGATCACAGCAGTCTGTCTTCAGGCTATTACTCAGTCCCAGTCACCAGCCTGAAAGGGTTTTGTAACGTCCATCGTTGGCACCAACACTCAAACTGTCTTGACGGACGAACTCAAACCGTAGATTGCAGCGGTTGGTTTTGTAACGTTGGCCTGTCTGGTCATTATGTTGGAATGTGGACCTTTTTTTTGCTACTTCCAGACCGAACAGAAAGGCAGTTGAGATGTGTTGATTGGTTCCGGTGGTTCATTAGAAGGCTGTTGGAAACCTCACTCCCCCTTTAGACCCAGACAATGAGGCCCGCTACTGGTGGCAGAGGTCCAGAGAGTCGGAGGGCGAGCGAGAGGCGGAGAGATGAGGGGAGGCCACAGAGTCAGTGTCCCCAGGCCCCCTCTCCCCTTCAGCCTTCCAGCCAGCCGCCCCAGCCACTTCCACCGTTCAGTCGGCACAAAACACATGCTAATTAATTAGTGGCAAGAGTTCAGCCTCGGCCGGCCAGCGAAGAACTGCCTTATAAACCCATAAAAGGGAGAAAGAATGAGTTTCTTTTTGTTCGTTTTTTGTCATTTCTTTAGCATACGGATACATTACAATGGTTCGTACAGTCCTAACTATAGAGTCATCCAGATTCCGGGCCAGCTGTCATATGTCATTACGTGTGATGGCACTGCATTGTTACTCATCTCCTTATCTTCTCTTGATATGGGCGCGGCCCGTGCCCAGAGGGCCCCCGGCAGAACAATGGAGCGGCGCGCCAGTCACACATTCCTCAAGGGATGTATTGAGTTTAATGAAGGCAGACTTGCATGCTTTGCTCTGTAATGGCTTCCGGGTGGATGATTCCTGGTTCAGCTGCAGTAAATGCCGCCACCTCCCTTAGTTCAGCATTCCACCTTCCATGTTTTTACATTTGTTTGAAATCTGTAATGGAATGGGAAGTGGAGCATGGTGCAGTTAGTGGTGGCTCTGGTACTGTGCCAGCCACAGACAGGTCTGTCTGCTGAAGTGAAGGGATAGATCGAACAGGTGGCGGCGCGTAAGTTAAGACCACCCGGCCCAGGCTGGGTTGTTTAGAGACTGTGGGAGATGTCGGCCCACTCATGGCCTTTGTTATGTCTGTCAGTAAGACCTCCGTTAGAGCCAACTTTTTAAAAGGGGCACTCGTTGTTCTACAAGTGAATCACGGTATTGTTCCGTATTGACCAAAATAGCTTCAAGTACTTTCATGTCTGGCAACTGCAATGTCTGTGCTCAGTCTGTACCCCTTTGACTGAGTGGGTGAAAATATGTATTAGAAGAATGATATTCCCATTTTTATCTGCACTCAAACAACATCCCTGTTTTGACAAATCACAGCTTATATTTTCGTAGCTGGAGCTTTTGGCTGCCGCCGTCACTACAGTCTGAGCCTGTATTTATTTCCCTATGGCTGGTGCTGCTCTGAGTTGCCGTGGGTTACCAACTGACATGCTGAGACTATAGGGAGGCCCTTGGTCCATTTGGCGGGTCAGGGGCCGGACAAAAGGCGCCTTTCCCTCCAAAATGTGGACGTGTCGACGAGTTCGCACACAATAAACCCAGCTAAGGTCCTCAAAGTTAAGCAAACAAAGCTTGTTGACACAGACCACCTAGAGTTTCCCCAGATTCTTTCCATCACACTTCAGTATAGTTAAGAGACGCTTTAATCCAGTAAGACTCACTTTTCATCCCGGCAAGCCCCTCCCTGTCCCATCTGGGGGTTTGTTCCTGTCTGTGAAGGAGTGGGAAGTGAGCTGTTGTGTGTGTGTGTGTGTGATCCTCCACCACTTCACTGTTTCTCTGGCCTGCAGGGATTGTTAGCTGGCTGCTCGGTGACCCCCTAACATTCCTCAGTCTGGCTTCCAAGCATTCAAACTCTGCCATCACCTCTCCCCAGCTCTCTTCCTTTCTTCCTCACTTTTTCAAGTCTCCCTTTCTTTGCCCCGCTATTTCTCTCTCTACCATCTCTCCTCTGCAGCCCCTCACGCGCCACGTCTCTTAAAGGCCATTGGGAGCTAATTGAGGCTGGTGGTCTCCTGGACATGGTCTGGAGTGGAACAGGTCTGGAGAAGGACAGGACGCGTATGAATGCCCTCTTGTGAATGGTATTAGTGTCATTAACCATCCGGCCAGGAGTCACGGGAGACGGGAGTAGGATCTCGCTCTCATGTTCTCACGTCACTCATGTTAAAGCCTAACAGGATGATAATGGCCTCTCTAGCACTAATGAAGGGCATAGGATACACCCAGTTTTGTCTGGATCTATTCTGTCTACTGTGTAATGAGAAGAGGATTTCTCATCGCATCTTTGTCTAGAGACATTAAAGAGACTTGTGTTCAAGTGCAGACTTTTGAAATGGGGCAGCATTGAGCTGTTGTATAGTCTGTGCGTCTCTGTGGAAGTGTTTTTGTTTGTCGTACTGTATGTTGTGCGCTGTTATTTCCAGACTCATGTGCTTCTCCATAAAACCAGAGTAGAACAGCTAGATAGATCTATTTAGTTATTTACACTACTCCTCAAAAATCGTCAGAACTCCAGAGATGAGACCAACCAACTTAGACGGGAAGTTTTCAAAGAAAAGCTATTGTCCACCCACCATGTTGTGGTGTGGAAATGACTTACTCACAGAGTGGCTATATGTCCGTGGTCAGAACAAGGCATTGGACACCTGTGAGACAGTCTGCCATGGGCACTCGCTCACACATTCTGTACACACATGGACCTGGGCTCCCCAAGATGCAGCCTCAAATTATAGCTGGGCCTCTCCTGTGCAAGCATACAGTCTGCAGGGCTAGGTCATGCCAGCTCAGAACCCAGAAGCAGCTTTGTCCATCTCTGTCCGGCCGTGTGTGTGTGTGTCGCTCTGTCCGGCCGTGTGTGTGTGTGTGTGTGTGTCGCTCTGTCCGGCCGTGTGTGTGTGTGTGTGTGTGTGTGTCGCTCTGTCCGGCTGTGTGTGTGTGTCGCTCTGTCCGGCCGTGTGTGTGTGTGTGTGTCGCTCTGTCCGGCCGTGTGTGTGTGTGTGTACGTGTGTGTCGCTCTGTCCGGCCGTGTGTGTCTGTCACTCTCTCTGTCCGGCCGTTTGTGTCTGTCTGCCTGTGTCTGTGTCTAACATGGCTCCTGTCTTCTCTCTCCAGAACATCACCACCAGAAAACCTAATTAGCTCCTCTTTTTTTCCCAGCACACAATGTGCCTCTCTTTTTGATTCCACAGCCCCCTCGTTTGTATTGAGAAGCTCTATACTGTGGCGAGTGCCCTCATCCTGAATGTTTTGGAAGGTAACGGATGGAGGGGGTTTAAGGGGGGCGGGGGGGTGTTGTAACCTGTCAATCTGTGTGCGGGACACTTCACGGGGGTTTTTCACCCATGTGAACTGGGGTATACTCTTCCGGGTTGGCTCCTTGGCAGGGGAAGTGTGGAAATAGGTTGCTGCAGATGATCCACCCGACAATACTACCGCAGTAAACACCTTCAGGGCTGAGCCAAAGCCTGGGAGGTGGGATGTAGCAAGCCATGGATTCTATAGATGTTTAATAGAATATGTTTGTTGTGCAAAGTATGGCGTGTGTATGCATTGTGTAATTTGTGTGCTCAGATGCACATGGAATGTGTATATATGTGTGCGTGTGTCAGTACATGAGCGTGTATTAGTGGATATCTATCTACGTGTGTGTGTGTTGTAGACCCAGCGAGCTGCGCGAACAGCAGCACAGGGGACAGCTTGTTGTGGATCTGAAGTGGGTCATCTCGCTACAGCTCCAGTATAGGCTAGCTCTCGTTCTCACACTGAGGGGAGAAGCTGCTGTTCCACAGGCTGGGATTCTCCTCCAGAGTAGGGCTTTTACCATCAGGATACTTGGCTGGTTGCACACCTCCCCGGATAGCTCTACCCTTACCTCTTATAGCATGACACAGTGAGTCCCATGAGTTAAATTTGTTTTGGCTTATATTGTGGCTTTTGATATATATATATATATATTTCTTATGCGTCTTCTCCTTTCTCTTGCTCTACCATCGGAGCATGTGTTTCTTCTTGACCGAGCGTCGCACTTCTTATGACATTGACGTACACAACATTTTGCCTTCGTGTGGCGTTTTATCAGAATGATTCGTCTTCATCTAACTCTACGGAGATCACTCATCTCATATCTGGCAGGCGAACACTCTTGTGATGCACGTTTCTTCCATCAAAGAGCCATATTTGGGATTGTGTTTATCTAATGGGCAGGAGTCCCATGGTTGAGACTCTGGCTGCTGGGATATCCTCCGCAGTTGAAATGAGTAGGAGCAGCCTTGATGACGCAACAGTCCTCTGCGTTGTCTCCGAGCGCTTCTGTGTTTCTGTGACAGGAGGGTGCTGTGCTGTGAAGGAACCGATCTCTTTCATGCCCTTTTCAGCTCTGTGAGATCAAACCCTCGTATCTGCTCTCCAGGACGTTTCATGTCCGAACGTCTGCTGTGCGTGCGTGCCCCGCCTCAGCCTAGCTCTCTGAAGAAGCAGGATGAATCGATGTGACAGGTCGTGATTCCAAACACTTACACAGACTAATTTCCCTGGTTTGATAAATGGGGAATTTTTTTTTTTTTTTTTTGTGTGTGGTCGCCTCCGGAATGTCGTCAACATTATAAGTTTTGATGCCGTTTTCCACTCGAATGAGGAAAGCTCAGTATACTGTAAGTGATACCAGTCTGTGCTGGAGCTTAGAGCTCAAGGATACGCTATAGAGTCATATTTACTTGGTGAGGTCACTGCTTTTACCTCAGAACTCTCTGGATTCAATTCAGGGATGACCTTTTATTCGAATAAAATAATCCAGGGCTGACTAACATTGTTTTCTTCTTCGTGTAAATCTGTTGAGAGTTGACGGGGGACTAGAACAGCACTAGGAGTTTAATACCTCAAATGAGTCATGTGGGATTCATGTGACGCGCTCCTTCTCTTTGCTCAGTCGTATGTCTGGATGCTTCTATTGGATGGTTGTGCTTAGGGGTATGCCAATGAAGAAGGCTTCTACCATCCGCCGCCCAACCAGTGCTATGTGGTGTCCTTACTCTGTTCCTGCATACTGTTAGGAATCTCCCTGTCGTCCTGTGTTTTCTTCTCCTGTGGGTTTGGAACGGGAACTATAGACATGCTGGCAGCGTGCAGGCAGCAGCCTCTCAGTAATGTGAGAGATGTGAGCACCCTGTAGCCATATGGGGCTTGGAATTCCACTGAAGTGTTCCCTAATCTCCACAACATGGGAGGAATTTGGAGGCGTTGTTTTTTTTCTTTTCGGCAGACAATATCAACCTGTGCTTCTGCTGCACACCACGTGGGTCTGGGTCTGGCACGCGGTGTTGATGCTGCAGATCTGGCTCCTGTAGCGCCGTCTTGTAGGGAAAAGGGGGGAGGGGGACTGGAAGGACTTGGAAGCCCTCCTCCTCAGAATGTCGATGTAAAATGGAGAGCATGTCTGAGTTTGTCTCGCTGCTATCAATGATGTGATTGGTCTCCTGAGAGTAAAACAGTTTAGCGGCCTAGTGTAGCGGCGCTGCTGCGGTGTTGGGAAGGAAGTCCTTGAATGACTTACTAAATGGCTGCTGATGGTTCAAGGCTAACGGACATTAGCTGGCCTCACGGTACTGTTTCAGCTCTTTGTCTCTGATCGCCGCTGTAACTATTGGAATCTGCTGTTATCTTGGCAGAGAAATGATTTGTACATGGATGCCCAAGCATAGAAATGGATTGTTCAGTCAGTACCATGGGATTAGATGTAGCAGTAATCCAACAAACTAATGCGGTACTCACCCTGAGGACGTGTTGTTGTAGCGTCTTGTTGTGGTGGTGGTCTTGGTGTGATTCTTATTACCTTTGAGCAAAATGTACAACTCAGTTTTCCACTTCAAGTTAGTGAAGATATAGGTTTTGTTTATTTGCTATTGGCGAAAGTCAATAACGATATCCTCAACTCTTATTGTGCAAGGTACCTTTACTAGGAGTGTTGCCATATTGTTGTTTATTTGACTGTTATTGTTTCTGGCAGGGATATTTCCCAGGGATATTTGATGGTGAGTCAAGATCAGAGTACATGGCATAGCTACAGTGCATTCTGAAAGAATTCAGACCCCTTGACTTTTTTCACATTTTGTTACATTACAGCCTTATTTTAAAATGGAAACAATTTTTTTTATCTAATCAATCTACACACAATACCCTATAATGGCAAAGCAAAACGTTTTTTTTGAGGGGGGGTTGGTGTATTAAAAATAAATACCTTATTTACATAAATAAGTATTCAGACCCTTTGCTATGGCACTCAAAATTGAGCTCAGGTGCATCCTGTTTCCATTGATCATCCTTGAGATGTTTCTACTTGATTGGAGTCCACCTGTGGTAAATTCAATTGATTGGACATGACTTGGAAATCCACACACCTGTCTATATAGGTCACACAGTTGACAGTGCATGTCAGACCAAAAACCAAGCCATGAGGTCAAAGCAATTGCCCGTAGAGCTCCGAGACAGGATTGTATCGAGGCACAGATCTGGGGAAGAGTACCAACAAAATGTCTGCAGCATTGAAGGTCCCCAAGAACACAGTGGGCTCCATTTTTAAATAGAAGCAGTTTGGAACCACCAGACTCTTTCTAGAGCTGCCAGGCCAAATTGAGCAATCGGGGTAGAAGGGCCATGGTCAGGGGGGTGACCAAGAACTCGATGGTCACTCTGATAGAGCTCCATAGTTCCTATGTGGCGATGGGAGAGCCTTTCCTGAAGGACAACCGTCTCTGCAGCACACTACCAATCAGGCCTTTATGTAGAGTGGCCAGAAGGAGGCCGTTCCTCAATAAAAGGCACCTGACAGCCCGCTTGGAGTTTGCCAAAAGGCACCTAAAGGACTCTCCGGCCATGAGAAACAAGATTCTCTAGTCTGATGAAACCAAGATTGAACTCTTTGGCCTGAATGCCAAGCGTCACGTCTGGTGGAAACCTGTTCCCATCCCCACGGTGAAACGTGGTGGCAGCATGCCATGGGGATGTTTTTCAGGGGCAGGGACTGGGAGACGAGTCAGGATTGAGGGAAAGATGAACTGCGCAAAGTAAATGGAGATTCTTGATGAAAACCTGCTCCAGAGCTGGCGTGAAGGTTCACGTTCCAAAAGGACAACAACCCTAAGCACACAGCCAAGACAATGGAGGAGTGGCTTCGGGACAAGTCTCTGAATGTCCTTGAGTGGACCAGCCAAAGCCCGGAACATATCTGGAGAGACCTGAAAATAGCTGTGCCGCAACACTTACCATCCAACCTGAATTTAGCTTGACAGGATCTGCGGAGAAGAATGGGAGATACTCTCCAAATGCAGGTGTGCAAAGCTTGTAATGTCATACCCAATAAGACTTGAGGCTGTAATCGCTGCCAAAAGGTGCTTGAACAAAGGTGGATTTGGATGCAATCATTCTCCGCTACTAGCAAATTCACAAATGTTGTACATTCCAGTGGTTTCGAAGACCACTTGCATAAGCGTCGATTTTCTTCCTGTTTTAAATTGAACTGTTATGGTCTCTGAAATGGACATATTTTCATCATCTCCTGAGGCTATTGTTCTAATATTCCTACGACCCCTGGGCTCCACTCCTGTGTTCCCCCCCCTCATTGAGGCCCCAGTGGTTTAGACAACAATAGGCTTCATAAACATTCACCATGATTGGCTGTGACTGAGGCTGGGGCATTCCACCACCCTAGCAGAGCAGTCCATCTGTCCAGAGTAGTTTAGTGGTTGGATACTAATCTGCACTGATCGAGGAAAAAAAAAAATCATTCTGACCCCAATGTTTCCAGAAAATACAAAAACAAGATTGAGTGTTCTCCTAGTATTTGCTAGCGCTCATTTTGTAATTTGGATGGTGCCTGGCCGGCATGGCTTCCATCTCAGCTAACCAGTTGCTGGCATTCAATGTTGATGCTCTTGTCTTGTCTGTCTTTGTTCAAGTCAGACTTTCAGCTTAATGAAATATAGAGGGAATATTCGAACGGACAACTGAATCTTGTCACTGAGACAACTGATGGCTCTATGGTAGCATTGCAATGGTGGAGGGGTATGGCTTGATTGACACTTGGTCTGTGCAGTCAGTCAGTCTGGTAGGTTTGGGTGGGTGGTTTGTTGTTCAGGTGATTGGGCCCTGGTCTGGCGGGTGGGTGGTGTAGGTGGTGTAGTGATCAGGTAATTGGGGCCTGCGGGTGAACAGATGCTCAGAGTAATTGCAGTAAAAACTAGAAGAGCTCAGAAGTGTCTCTGATGGGAGTGGGCGTACAATGCGGATGGGTCTCTAAAGCACTGAGGATGAGTTTGGCTCTCTCAGGTCTAAACCCTGCTGGAGCACAGAGGATGTGTCTGAAATGTCATCCTTTTCGCATACCGCCCCAACAGATCCCCAGATGACGCCATCTCTATTACACTCAACACTGCACTCTCCCACCTGGACAAGAGGAAAACCTACAGTGTGTGAGAATGCTGTTTGTTGACTACAACTCAGCGTTCAACACCATAGTGCCCTCCAAGCTCGCCACTCATGAAGTGGCACCCTATTCGCTTTATGTTGCACTTTTCACCAGAGCCCTAAGGCATTGCGCTATAGGGAGTAGGGTGCCAATTTCACTCACAGACCTAGTCTACCTAGCCTATTCCTGGTTTACAGAGTAGGAGCAGCCTGCGTGCCCTACACCACACTGGGCCCCCGTAATGATGTCAGATGGTGTGCCAATCCAGCCAGGGAATGGCAAAATGGCCGCCACATGGCACCGTTGAGGAACGGTCTGTTCAGCCTCTCCGAAGATGATTCAGGGAGTCGTTTGTACAGGACTCTCCTTATTGCTGAGGTGGGAGTCGGGGGATATCCTATTTCTTCTGTGTCTGGCTACTCTGACTAGCACCCAGTGAATATATCAAGAGTCAAATTACTGACGCCATTGAGATTCCTCCTTTTCCTGCTGCTCTGTGGGGAATTGGCGCAGTCAGCCCAAGACCCCTTTATTTATGTAGTTTACATTCCTGCCGAGGTAAAGGAAGAGGGAGAATACCAAGGCTTCAATGGGACAGGATGTGTGAGTGTGCAATGAGTCATTGCCGTGTTTGTAGTGTGTAGTGTGTACAGTAATTAGCCTTTTCCCCTCAGTCATGTCACTGTGCTTTTTGAACTTCTGCCTTGATTTGAGAAAAGCTGAATTGGGTGCTTTTGCGAGAGCGTGTGTCTCTGCTTCTCTATTGGCCCGTAAACCAAACAAAGAACTCTGAAGTTGCATTCCGTTTCCCAGAAACCTTTTCTCTTCTGCCTCCAAATGTGCAACTGCTCATTTCTAAGCCAATCCTCTAGCAGTTGTTCTCATGGTAGAGGGGGTTATGGTTGGAAGAGCATCTCTTCTAAGTAGTGAGAGGGTTGGCAATACTGTAACCTCACTGGGCCAAAACTGGCTGAATCAACATTGTTTCCACATAATTTCAACCCCAAAAATCGACGTGATGGTGAATCAACGTGGGGTAATTCATTGGGTTTGTAAAAAGTAATCAACGTTTTTTTTCACCCAACTTTTAATGAAAACAATTTCAGAACAATGTACATTAGTTGACAACTCAACCAAATGTAAGTCAAGACTAGATGTTGAACTGACTTCTGTGCCCGGTGGGATGCGTGTGTAACCCCCCCCAGTGGGACGCGTGTGTGCCCTAGAGAGAGTGGGAGTGTGGTTCAGGTCTGATTTGCACATATACTGGATTAGTGGCGTTAATATAGAGCCAAGCTTGCCCCAGCTGTGCGTGCAGTCGGTGTGAGTGTGTCCTGATCCAGCAGCATTGTAGAAGGGAGGGCGGGGGGAGTTATTTTGGGCTCCCCTCTAGTACTGCAGAGCTCATTGCAGAGAAAGGGGTGAGCGGAGAACACCCCCCCCCCCCCCCCCCCCCCCACCAAGAGCAAAGCCAGTCTGGCTGCAGTGCTCTCTATGCTCTCACACCCTCCACTCTATTTTTAGGCTGCAGACAGCGTGTACTGCTCCCCCCCCCGCTCAATCAACTCCTATATCTCCCTGTATGGCCCAGAGCATGTGCCTCGGTCCCAACGGACACACACAATGAGCTTCTCCAGTCCTGACCTGCCAGCTAGCTGACGACCTCCATAGATAAGGCAAACACTGGACTCCAGACTCCTGGAAGTGATACTGTAAGCTTCAGTCAGACTAGGCCAGCAGTTAGGCTACGTTCTCTTTAGTTTGTTTCTGTAGAGTTGGGAGTGGAGCTGGGTTGTGTATTGTAGCCCGTACTGTTCAAGTTTCTCTGACTTCCTTTATGTTGGACTACCAGGCCGCCGGGCCCATTTGCATTCCATAGTGGGCGTAGTCAGACACCAGGAAAGCAAAATTACTCTCCTGCTTTTTCTTCCCATCTAGATAGAGCCTGCATTCCAAATGGCACCTTGTTTCCTACCTAGTGCACAGCTTTTCCCACTACTGTTACGTTGAGGGAAATGTCCTCACGAGGACGCACTGTTGACGTTATCTCTGGTTGTTCTCTGTACTCCTCTATGACCCCGTAACTTCTGTGTCTATCATGTGTATCTAGGATCAGCCGTTCTCATGGTGGTCGTACCTCACAGCACAGGACTATATGCAATATCTAGAGTGTCTTTGCAGGTCAGATGAGGTGTATTCACTAGCGAAGTAGCAGATGTCCAAGTTGGAAAGTACCCATGCTTGAGCCAATTGGAGGGTCCTATGGTGGAGATGAGACTAAACTGATTTGGCAGCTGCTCGGCAGCGGTTAGTAGGACCCTTGTTCCTGGAATTCTGGGTAATTACCCTCGGAGCACACCGGACGTCTCTGTCTAAGGGAGACAACGAGCCGTTCAGCCCTCTCTGCTGCGCCTCGGTTGGTAATCACAGAGCTGAGACATTGGGACGCGGATTGGGACTGCTCCGGTACAGGGTTTTATTCATTAGGGGACACCGCTCGCTTTATTCCATGTGGTCCTTAATGAATACCACCAAGCTTTTCTGGTCTGTCTCTCTCTCTCTGTTTGGCTGGAGGGCTGCTCTTTCGTTGCTCAGCCAAGTGCTTGGTGATCATCATTATTCTACGCATAGTCCTTGTTTAGCTCACTGTTACCAAGATCGCCAAGGTAACCTGTCTAAATGACGGCTGCCTCCCCATAGCACTCACAGATGTAGCCATGAAAGGCTGGTCACGGCTCACATCAACACCATCATCCTGGACAGCCTGGTCCCACTCCACTTCGTATACCCCCCCAACAGATCCACAGATGACGCAATCTCTATTGCACTCAACACTGCACTCTCCCACCTGGACAAGAGGAACACCTACAGTGTGTGAGAATGCTGTTCATTGACTACAGCTCATTGACAACAGCTCAGCGTTCAACACCATAGTGCCCTCCAAGCTCATCGCTAAGCTAAGGACCCCGGGACTGAACACCTCCCTCTGCAACTGGATCCTAGGCTTCCTGATTGGTCGCCACTAGGTGGTAAGGGTAGGCAATAACACCGTGCTGACCGTCAACACAGGGGTAGCTCAGGGGTGCATGGTTAGTCCCCTCCTGTACTCTCTGTTCACCCATGACTGCATGGCCACGTACGACTCCAACACCATAATTAAGTTTGCTGACGAAACAACAGTGTGGTGCCTGGACAACAACCTCTCCCTCAACGTCAGCAATGCGTTTGAGCCAATCCGTTGTGTTGTGACCAAAGTAGGGGTGGTATACAGAGGATAGCCCTATTTGGTAAAAGACCAAGTTTATATTATGTCAAGAACAGCTCAAATAAGCAAAGAGAAATGACAGTCCATCATTACTTCAAGGCATGAAGGTCAGTCAATACAGAAAATTTCAAGAACTTTGAACATTTCTCCAAGTTCAGTCGCAAAAACCACCAAGCCCTATGATGGAACTGGCTTTCGCCACAGGAAAGGAAGAACCAGAGTTACCTCTGCTGCAGAGGATAAGTTCCTTAGAGTTACCAGCCTCAGAAATGGGCAAATTAACTGCACCTCAGATTGAAGCATTTATTTGGGCTGCGCAGAGTTCTAGTAACAGACACATCTCAACATCAACTGTTCAGAGGAGACTGTGTGAATCAGACCTTCATGGTCGAATTGCTGCAAAGAAACCACTAGTAAAGGACACCAAGAAGAAGATACTTGCTTGGGCCAAGAAACATGAGCATTGGACGTTAGACAGGTGGACATCTGTCATTTGGGATTTGGAAATGTTTGGTTACACCTGCCTTGTCTTTGTGAGTGACTACCTCATGAAGCTGGTTGAGAGAAATGCCAAGAATGTGCAAAGCTGTCAAGGCAAAGGGTGGCTATTTTGAAGAATCTTAAATATAAAATATATTTGTTTAATACATTTTTTTTGGGTTACTACATGGTTCCATATGTGCTATTTCATAGTTGTGATGTCTTCACTATTCAACAATGTAAAAAATAGTTAAAATAAAAACCCTTGAATCATCCAACACATCGATCACCAAGACTTACTGAACGATGATTTCTGGAACGGGCAGCCTACCCAGAGCATCGGCGTTCCCATGGTGTCTACCTAGCTTGTAGATTATTCTGTACTCGTAGGCCCTGAGCCACACAGCCCAACGTTGAACTCTTTGCGAGATCATTTGTGGTACTAGCTTTTCTTCATGAAACCGAGATCATAGGCTTATGGTCGGTCACAATAGTGAATGTTCTACCGTATAAGAACTTCTCTGTATTCCGAATGACAGACAGTCCTTCCATGTCCAGCTGGTAGGATTTTTTCTCTGCTGGCAACAATGTTCTTGACATGAACCTGATAAGTTTCTCTGTGCCGTTTTCCATCCGGTGTGATAGAACCGCCCCCACACCATACGATGAGGCATCACACGATAAGATGAGATCTGTCTGCTGAGTCCACCAGCACTTCTGATTGCAGTAACTCCTTTTGACTTTGCAAAATCTTCTTCTTGTCTTTCTTACCAGTCCAGCCCACGTCCTTCCTTAACAGTTGATGCAGTGGAGCTAAGAGGTCAGGGAGGAAGCGATTTGTAATAGTTCAGTAACCAAGATAGGCTTCCAGCTCTGTAACGCTTGTCGGAGCTGGAGCTTCCATGACAGCCCTTACTTTAGCTTTGACAGCGTGTGACCCCTTGGCGTCCACCTTGTGACCCAGGTACTGCACTTCATCAGCTAACAGTGCTCCTCTTCAGCTGGAGACCGGCCTTTTCCATCCTCCTCAAAACTTCACCCCCCCCTATCTGATTGAACCATCTGGTTTGTGTATGGGAACAACTGGTGCTGCCCACTCAGAACTTGACAGGAATAATGATATCCTCCGCAAAGAGTATCAATTTCCACATCCACATTAGGCTTCATGGCATATGGAACTGATCTTGGCCTGTAGAATCCGGGAGTAGCTTCTGCAGCAACATGAATGGCAGCTTGGACCCCTATTAATGTCCCTAGCTGCTCTTTGAAAACGCGCTCATGCTTTGAAAGCACCTGCTGCAGTGACAAGCTTGATTTCATCCCAGTTAAATTTGGTTTCCTTCTATACCACCCTCTCCCTTGTAAACTGGGGCCAGTACCTTCCACGACCAAGAGAGGCAGACTTTTACTTTCCTTGATATTCCACCTGAACATCAGCAACTCCAATCAGTGATTTACTCTCCTATGTACTGTTTTGAGTGTAATAGGTGTGTCTCTCAATTTAGGCACTTTTTCCCCACTTCTCATTGAACCTGTAAATCAATCACTTTTATTACTTTGTGCGGAGAGCGTTGCAAGATATTTGGTTTTCTGTCGTAATTCTGTTCTGTTGCTTTTTGTTATTGCGCCACGCGATCTCAATGTGTCCTATTATCCCACATGCATAACACTTCATGTTTTCAATTTACAGTAAACGCTGCATGTTTTCAATTTACAGTAAACGCTGCATGTTTTCTTTTGCAACGATAACGGTCTCTATTGGTTGCTGCCCCAGTGGCTTTCCCTTCTTTGAAAACCAACGCGCTCAGAGCTGCTCTCTTTTACTGTGTGGCACGCAGTAGCGCCCCTTTGCTGCAAATCCAGTGCATTTCTTTTCGCAGACTCCATGGCCCTGGTCGGTTTGAGTGCGTTCTCAAATGTGAGATTAGGCTCTGATAACAAACAGATTTTGTATCCTGTCATTAATCCCACACACCAGCCAATCGAGTAGCATTTGCGATAATGTATTCCCGTAGTTACAGTCCAGTGCTCATTTCCTCAACTCGGCCACATGTTCCACCACTGATTCGGTAGGTTTTCTCATGTGTGAATCAAACTTGAAGCGTTGCACTATTTCACTGGGTTTGGGGTTGAAGTGCTATTGTAATAGATTGACTAGATCTATGAATGACTTGTCTCCTGGTTTATCTGGGCTCAACGGGTTTCTCAGGAAACTGTATGCCTGTGCACCGACAACGAGTATGCTTTTCTGTGTAGTAGCATCAGGTATTTTATTAACAGCAACAACAACAAACAAATCCATTATTTCACAGTACACCTCCCGTTCCTGATTTTTCTCTTGGTTCAAATGGTAGTTGCGAGCTTATTGTTGCCTAAGCCATCTTTTCCGATTCTCTCTACCTTCACACAGTCAATAGTTTGTCCTACCCGTATCCAGGGAATCAATCATTCAGTCTATTCCTCTGCTCACTCGAGTCTCACATCCAGCGTCACACGCCAAACACTCAGTTGAATTTGTGGCAAACACAGTCATCCTCGTCGACAGATATGTAGTATTTTAGGATGCTTCTTAGATCGATGAGTTAGTTAACCAAATAGCTTCCCGGACTGTCTGCGTTGACCCTTGTTGCACCAACTTTTGATTCATCACGTAAACTGCTGTTGCAGTTTATTTATCCTGTTGCCTGGTCACTTTATTCCTAGATGTATGTATGTATGTATGTATGTATGTATGTATGTATGTATGTATGTATGTATGAACCTCAATTACCTCGTACCCCTACACATCTACTCAGTACTGGTATATAGCCAAGTTAACGTTACTCATTTTGTGTTTATTTCTCTGCATTGTTGGGAAGCATTTCATTCTTGGTCTACTGCTGTTTTTTATGAAGCATGTGACAAATAAAATGAGATTACATTTTTCTCACTCGCTACCGCCCCTTTCTCTCTCTCCAATGCTCCGACCACAAGGAGGTAGGCCCTAACGGTCAAAGCGGAGGCATGGTTCGTTGGTCCCCCAGGACCTACATTACCCTGCATTAGGTGAAATTTGTCCCTCTGGCTCATGGACTACACAGTTCTATGTTTATCTTTACAAGGTCTCTATGGAGTTATAGGTTATGTCTGAAATAGCACCCTATTCTCCTTTGTGCACTACTTAGGGAAGAGGGTGCCACTATAAAGTCGTGGACTGTATGGCGAAAAGGGCACCATTTCAGACAGTGTCTGAAGGGGGAAGGAAGAGCGAGAATGGCGTCTTTCTGGGAATGGTCTTTAGGCCAGTGACCTGTCTATTAATGGGATGTCTGGAGCCTAGCGGTTGTCATTCCTCCCTGCTTGTTGTGGTTGTTTTAGTTTTGTGTTTACTGGCCCTTTATTTGGGCCTGATGAAATGCAGAGGAATGCAAAATCCTTTTGCTCACAACTAAGGCTCGGGTCAGAGCAGAAGACTGGGAGGTGGGAAGAGAGAAGTATCTGATGGCTTGTCTCCAGATGCTAAGGCCTGCAGCTGAACTGTGGTGTTGGAAGAGGGAGTGGAACTGACTGTGAAAGGGAGTGGGTCTAGGCTACAGCAGCTATAGCACAGGGGCTTAACCACTCAGACTCATAGAGGAGATAATCCATACTTCATCTGTATCAGTGCTGCCTACCACACTCCCCTCCCCACCGCCTCCCTGACCCAGCCAAACCTCAGCCTCCCGCAGAGCTACACAACAGACTCCGAATGAATAGTGCAAGACTTTGAAAATAAAGATTTGAGAAGTGCATATCCAAACCCAGTGTAAAATATCTTTCATATCCAATGCCTGGGGACCTGGGAGCTCTTCTGAGCTGGGGAAAATCTCTATTACACATCGCTATTCAAAGACGACCTTTATTCACAGCCAGGCAGCAGCTCGGCAGGCACCTCTTCAATCTCAAAAGGATTTACTGTGTTCGTAGTATATGCTCACAGCTCGATTGAGAGAAATCCGTATCGTACAAAATACATTCCTTGGATATTTTTAATTTGCCTAGCAAGTGCATGTTTTTGAGTTTAAAAAAAACTTGCTTGTACGAGCCAGGGCTTCAAATAAGGCATTTTCTTTTTTTCAGCCAAGTCACTTGGTGGTTAAAACGTTGACTCTTTTGCTCTAATTTTAAATGCAGAAAAGCACACCATCAAAACTATGCTGTGGAAATCTGTCTTGTTTAAATATTCATTATGAGCTTTCCCCTATGATCTTAGACACTCTCTCGCGTACTTACGCGCGCACACACCCACACACACACACCTTCACACCTTCACAAAGACCCCTACTGTTGTCTTTTTGTATCACTTCACCACCTCAGTGTTCAGAGAAAGTAGACCTCCCCTCGTTTCTTTAGGTATTAGTGAGAGTGGGGGTGTCATGTCTTTAATTTTAAATTATTATAGTAATTGCGCAGTCGTGTTAAAAAGATGGAGTAGAGATCCTATTCCAATCAAATGGCTCTACTACGGACCTCTCACAGTAGAAATGAATGGCACTGCACTGAGGCAGAATGTTTCCTTTAATGATGGTGCTCTCTTTGTCTCTCTCGCTTTCACTCTTTCTCTCGTCTCTCTCTCTTTGTGTCTTGCTCGGAGTGTCACTCTCCCTCTCTTCCCCTCCCTGTCTCTCCTCTTTATCTGTGTGTTTGTAGTCTCTGTCCTGAGTGATGTTTCGGAAGCACTTTGTTGTGTCAGGGCCCAGTGTTTTTTTTTTTCCACGACTGTGAGAGATGAGAGGACCTCTGTGTAGACAGGGAGTGATGGCGAGAGGTAGTAATGGAGAAGGCAACAGACGTGTACTCAGGTTGAACCTCTGAGAACCCAGATCTCTGGCATGGTTACTGTAGTATGTCTACAGCTACTGAACTTTACTTCAGCGGAGGACTCTTCTCTTCCGATATCGTAATGGAGTCTGCATACCATATCAATGGCTGTATATAATTCTATATCATAATGGAATCTCAAATCAAATTTGATTTGTCACATTGATTTAAAATGCTTACTTACAAGCCCTTAACCAACCATGCAGTTTTAAGAAAATACCCCCCCAAAAAAAGCATTTTTAAAAAATAAGAAAAGAATAACAAATAATTAAAGAGCAGCAGTAAATAACAATAGTGTGACTATATGCAGGGGGTACCAGTACAAAGTCAATATGCGGGGGCACCGGTATTATGTAAATGTAATATGTACATCTAGGTAGAGCTATTAAAGTGACTATGCACAGATAATAAGAGTAGCAGCAGTGTAGAGGGGCGGGGCGGGGGCGGGGGGGGGCGCGCAATGCAAATAGAGTGGGTAGCCATTTGATGAGCTGTTCAGGAGTCTTATGGCTTGGTGGTAGAAGCTGTTTAGAAGCCTCTTGGATCTAGACTTGGCGCTCCGGTACCGCTTGCTGTGCGGTACCGGAATTAACAGTCTGACACGGGTGGCTGGCTTCTTTGACAATTTTTCCGGCCTTCCTCGGACACCGCCTTGTGTAGAGGTCCTGAACAGCAGGAAAGTTGGCCCCAGTGATGTACTGGGCCATACGCACTACCCTCTGTAGTGCCTTGTGGTCAGAGGCCGAGCAGTTGCCATACCATGAAGTGATGCAACCAGTCAGGATGCTCTCGATGGTACAGCTGTAGAACCTTTTGAGCATCTGAGGACCCATGCAAAATCTTTTCAGTCTCCTGATGGGAAATAGGTTTTGTCGTGCCCTCTTCATGACTGCCTTGGTGTGCTTGGACCATGATAGTTTGTTGGTGATGTGGACGCCAAGGAACTTGAAGCTCTCAACCTGCTCCGCTACAGCCCCGTCGATGAGAATGGGGGCGTAATCAGTCCTCTTTTTCCTGTAGTCCACAATCATCTCCATTGATCATGTTGAGGGAGAGGTGGTTGTCCTGGCACCACATGGCCAGGTCTCTGACCTCCCCACTACAGGCTGTCTCATTGTTGTCAGTGATCAAATCTACCACTGTTGTCATCTGTAAACTTAATGATGGTGTTGGAGTTGTCTGGCCGTGTGGTCATGAGTGAACAGGGAGTACTGGACTGAGCACGCACCCCTGAGGGGCTCCCATGTTGAGGAGCAGCATGGCAGATGTGTTGCTACCTACCCTTAACACCTGGAGACAGCCCATCGGTACGTTCAGGATCCAGTTGCAGATGGAGGTGTTCAGTCCCAGGGTCCTTAGCTTAGTGATGAGCTTTGAAGCACTATGGTGTTGAACGCTGAGCTGTAGTCAACGAATAGCATTCTCATCTGCATACTATATCAATGGCTGTACCATATGGAGAAGCCATACTATATACAGTCCTATATCATGGTATTATCTCCTATATCTCCAGCCACAAGTCCTGGTCACAGGGACTTCCAGTTAGAACCGAACATCCAGGTAGAGTCACTCAGGCAGCCGGCTGACTTCCTTTGCTACCTGGGCTGGAAGATTAGTCCGTCTGGTCGTCTTGGTCCTCTTCTGTTTTACTGTGTACTAGTTTTTATTAGGAATCCCCATTAGCTTCCGCCAAGGCAGCAGCTGCTCTTCCTGGGGTCCAAACACATCAAAGCACCCACATTACATATAAAACAAAAGATACAACCCGTGAACTATGTTTGTGCTGAATGAGCTAAAGAGAAAAGAGTGCATCATATAACACTGTAGATGGAGCGCTGTAAATGGAAATATTCTGTCTGTCCACAGGGAGGGCTTCCAATTGACCCGGCACACAGTGAGTTAGGACCATTCAGCCTGTCCATCCGCTATCAGCCCTGCCAGGGTATGTTTTCTCCCAGTACAGTCTCACACTGAGAGTAAAGTGGAACTGAAAAGAGCACTGCCTCTCCTCGCTAATATCTTTAATCAGCGAGAGAGGAATAATAAATAAAAGTGGCTGGGCCGAAGCACAACGGTCCTGCTAGATTTATCCATGTAGCTCTCTGGTTAAGAGACAGATATTACACAGCCCCCTTATCTCACCGCCGAGTTAAAGGTTGGCTGTAAATCTGCTGGGCGTTCTCTGACGGAGACCTGGGCCTAGTCTTGATGCCAAACAAGCGCCTACTATATGGCTGGGGGTCTGCATCTTTACACGAGCTGTAAAGAGTTGGTCAGCGGCCGGCGGCTTAATGGCATCACACTGAGTGCATATTTGAAAAGCGGTGGCCGTTATCTTGATGAACTGCGTGGCCGCTGTGCTATGCGTTGTGTCTCGACTGGATAGAGAAATATGTTAGCGTTTGCTGACATCTTGGCCCTTTTGTAAAGGAGCCTGTCTCTCAGGGGACAGTAGGTATCTGTGTTAATACCCAGAGGCCCCCGGGGGCCTGTTATGAGCTCTACACTGTATCTGCCTGCAAGTCTAATGGTTCTCGCTCACACATGGGGTTATGAGGTGGGGATGTTTTCTTCCTCTCATCTGTAAATTCCATGAAATGGGTTATCCCAATGCAGCCGAGCACAGCCGTGTTTTAGTGTGGAGGGGGGCGGTGAGCGCTGGCCTGGCCTCGTAGCATTACTAGCTAGCAGGACGTGGAACACATGTCACTCTCCAACCCTCCGGAGCTCACACAGACCTGAGCTTCTGGGAACAGTTGCTCCTTTTCCACGGCCCTCCCTTCCTCCACCCCCATCCCTCCTTCCTCCCCTCCTGATACAGTCAGGTGGCCTGCGAAGGGGGTCTTACACCCCTCTCGCTACAGGCCTAATAATAATAATTACAACCCCCCTCATCCTCCATCATCCATTCCCTGCTGGCGCGGAAGACGAATTCCTCCCTTTTCTCTCAACTGCACCGCGCCCCCTATCCAAACAAACAACCCCACCACGAGCACTGACCCCTACCAGAAGGCCCGGACCCATTGTTTTACCTCTGTTACTGCCGTGTCATACCACGGCTCTAGTTGGAGCGCTGCTTTTTGTTTTTGTGTCTTCATCCTTTTCTCTGATCTCCTCCTTTGTCCTTATCTTCGCCCCCCTCCCCCCCTCTTCTCCTCTTCTTCAATCTGTTTCCTGAAATCTGGAGCTCTATAGAAGTGATTTATCCTCATGCTGGTTAGCCTGTCTGTGTTGACAGAGCATATTCAGTGAGAACTGTCAGCGTGGAATGCAACCCAGAGCCACGTCTGACTGCAGACAATGAAGTGTGAATGCTTGTGAAGTGTGACTTTAGTGTGTGCAGGTGTCATGTATAATTGTGCCATATGTGAGAAATAGGTTTTCGGGGGGGAAAATCCCAGCCAATGAATCAGAATGAACATCAGCCCTGGAGACATATCAGACATTGCTTTTTTGTTTTGATTGCGTCTCTATTAGTAGTTAGCTGGTTCTGTCACAGTGGGGTGGGGGGACGACTGTGAGCTCCTGTTGTGAGGCTATCAGATCGACCTCCCCTTATTACAGCCAGGTTTTTAAATTAGACTCATAGTTTATTGAAAGTCAGAGGTGGCCTCTGTGTCTTGCGGCCAGCCCATCAACATGTCCAGTCAACCAAGTTTTATCCGGACTCACTCTGGGCTTTAGCACAAAGGAACAAAAGAGTTGGCCAGATGGGGATGGTGGTGAAGGGGCTTCTGGGAAGCGGTAAGGAAAGGATGTCTTGGGCTGGGCAGGGAGGGAGGAGTGATGCAGGGCAGGCCTGTGAAACGAGGAGACTATGCATGAGGAGAGAGAAAGAAATTTGGCTCAGGATCACTCGCCAGAGGAGGGCAGATTAAAGGAGGGCAGATTATGCCCGGCTGCATTGTCAGAGCTTTGGCCGCTGTTTTGCGTGTGTGTTTGTTACCTCCTGTCCCAGTCACTCTACTGGGCTGTGGGTTTATTTGTTGCTCATTTCACTCTAATGGAACAAGTTTGTGTGTGTGTATCTATAGATCAGAGTCTGTGTGTTACTTCATGTCCCAGTCCACTGGTCTGAGTGTGTTTGTCTCCACTTCCAGCTCCAAGCAGTCACCAGTTCACCAGCGGGATGCCCTCGTCCAGCCACCACGGATTAAGTCTCCTCTCCTGTTAGTCTGATCGCTCCTCCACTTCCTATCATTCCAGTCAATTAGGACCCAGCCGGGCTGCCCCTGCCCTGCCTGTAACTGAGCCGGGGGCTGACTGGGGGGACTTGTCTCTGGAGCCCTGTTGTGGGGTGCTTAGCCCAGGGACAGTGTGCTGTGTTGGGTCACTACCACACATTGTCAGCCCGTCACCCTGGTTTCTCTTCCTCCTCCTGTTGACTTAACTGCACCTGCCAGACCTCCAGGCCTCCAGGCCATTCCACAAGCAGCCCTTGTTTTGGCTGGCGTATTCCATCACTTTACTGTTTTTTTTATTGTTTTGTAACGGGCAAGGTAGTATAATATAGTGCATGGTTTCACATCCCTTCCCTCAAAAACCCTTGTCATGTGACCTGGGTTCGAGTCTGGTGGAGGGGTGCCGGGAGGGCAGCCGGTAGAATAGAAGGGATGATGGGAAATTAGACGACCCAAGGTTACCCAAGCGGTCTTTGCTGGGGGATTAATTGTGTAATGATTGCTGGCAAGGACTCCGACTGAAATCCTGTTACCCATGCTGCACTGGGGCAGGGAAGGAGCCCGAGGTCCTGGAGAGGCAAGGTGACACTCATCACAGGTAGTCTTAACCTGCTAGGAATCAAATGAGCTCGATCTTAACTGGAGGTACAGTAACCACTCAAAAACTAACCACAGGGCCTCAAATTATTTCATCTTGCTAGTCTACGGTATAATTCCTTACTAGTGCATCCTGAGCAGTTACTGCACATTAGATGTACAGTATTGGATTAAGACTGGAGGAATCCATCTGTCTTTTTACCTGGGATATTTAGAACCAGGATGTGTTATACACAGTGGTCTACACAGGAGAAAAACTTGAGACATTTCTCATGGGTGATGGATTTTGTTACTCAATTCTTTCTCTTGCAACACCAATACAAGGACTTCTACATTAGACTTAGCGTTTCATACATAATTCAAGAGGGAAGATTGACACTGAAGTGCAGAGTTTTAGGCCTAGCTACTTGGATCATTGTTCCTCTTATAGTTTCATAATGAAGCATCAAGCACAGAGGCTGCCCTCCCTTCACTCCTCTCTCCCCTCCTCCTCACCTCCCTCCCCTCCTCTGCTATCTCCTAGCAGGGACATGCCTGATGGTTGTGTGATGGATGACTCAGGGATTGATAGAGATAGGAGGCTGCTGTTAATTAACATCCACTGTATCTCTACATCTCCCGCTCACTACTTTTCTCACCCACCGTTTCATCCAGAACAACCCACATTAGTACATCTCGGAATGATGGGAGGGGTATTCTCTATAAAGATGCATTACAATGAAATATAATACTCGGTAACTACTCAGATTCCGTATCACATCAAGACTTTGAAAAGGAAACTGAACAGGATCACGTTTACCTTCTCAAATAATATTGTTTCTCTGCATTTTGTTACGTTCAATGTAAACAGAAGGAGATTCATTCATATGTTCAGTCATCTACAATACTGTGAAGACTTCTCCCTCTTCTAGACATGGTTCTGTTGTGACCTTGTATCAATCTGTGTGTGAGTCCCTAATGGCACCCCATTTCCTACGTAGTGCACATTAGACCCGAGCCCTATTGGCACGGTCAAGAGTAGCGCACTTCATAGGGAATAAGGTGCCATTCAGGACACAGCCTGTGCATGTTGCAGGGGAATTCCATGACTCACTGACTAGTGGGCTGTGTGGTAGTGATTCAGAGCTGCCAGTTTTTACAGCCCTGTGTTAGTGGAGCACATGGCCATCCCATAGGAAACTGTGAACATTTTTAAATATTTTTTTGATGATCCTCAATTTGGATTTTGGGTCCATTATCTTGACTGAAAAATTGGAGTTTTCCTTTAACTCAGCCTAACACGCGCACCCACACACACACCTGGTGTCAGGAGTTCACCTGTGTGTAAGCGTCTCCTCTTAGAGCTGTCAGAGAGGTAAAGCGTCTCCTCCTCTTAGAGCTGTCATAGAGGTGAAGCGTCTCCTCCTCTTAGAGCTGTCATAGAGGTAAAGCGTCTCCTCTTAGAGCTGTCATAGAGGTGAAGCGTCTCCTCCTCTTAGAGCTGTCAGAGAGGTGAAGCGTCTCCTCTTCTTAGAGCTGTCAGAGAGGTAGTGTCTCCTCTTCTTAGAGCTGTCAGAGAGGTAGTGTCTCTTCTTGGAGAGCTGTCAGAGAGGTAGTGTCTCCTCCTCTTAGAGCTGTCTGAGAGGTAAAGCGGGGTATATGGATAGAGCCAGCCCTCTGCTCCATACTGTGAGACGGATCCAGACAAACAAGGCTGAATAAAGTGCAGGTTTGGCTAATCCTCCACCTGCCTCGAGGCCAAATCCTTGTCTGTCTGACACTTCAGTCTCACCTCTCTATTCCCTTCTCTCTCCAAAATTGGTTTACCACCGAAGCATTTCTCAGAAATATCGGTCTTTCACCCTGTGGAGCTGTAGTATGGCATCTGCTGACCTAACTGTAATTGGGGAATTTGCGGTTTGCACAAACTATATTGCATTGTCTTGTGTTCCTCCCGAGCTATGATCTTGTTCAATATGTGTCATCCTTGGGTTCATTAAGTACACAGTAATATACAGTGCATTTGGAAAGTTTTCATTCCCCTGACTTTTTCCACATTTTGTTAGGTAAAATCTCATCAATCTACACACAATATCCCATAATGAAAAAACATTTTAGAAATGTTTGTAAATGTATATAAAAAAAAAATGGAAATGTCCCATTTACATTAGTATTCAGACCCTTTACTCAGAACTTTGTTGATGTACCTTTGGCAGTGATTACAGCCTCAAGTCTTCTTGGGTATGACCCTACAAGCTTGGCACACCTGTATTTGAGGAGTTTCTCCCATTCTTCTTTGCAGATCATCTCAATCTCTGTCAGGTTGGCTGGGAAGCATCACTGCACAGCTATTTTCAGGTCTCTCCAGAGATATGTTCGATTTGGTTCAAATCCGGACTCTGGCTGGGCCACTCAAGGACGTGCCGAGACTTGTCCCAAAACTACTGCAATGTCTTTGTGTGCTTAGGGTTGGAAGATGTCCTGTTGTCCTGTTGGAAGATTAACCTTCGCCCCGGTCTGAGGTCCTGAGCGTTCTGGAGCAGGTCATCAAGTCATCAAGGATCTCTCTGTACTTTGCTCCGTGCATCTTTCCCTCGATCCTGACTAGTCTTCCAGTCCCTGCCGCTGAAAAACAACCCCACAGCATGATGCTGCCATCACCATGCATCACTGTAGAGATGGTGCCAGGTTTCCTCCAGACGTGACACTTGGCATTCAGGCCAAAGCGTTCAATCTTCGTTTCATCAGACCAGAGAATTTAGATTCTCATGGTCTGAAGTACCTTTTGGCAAACTCCTAGCAGACTATCATGTTCCTTTTACTGAGGAGTGGCTTCCATCTGGCCACTACCATAAAGGCCTGATTGGTGGAGTACTACAGAGATGGTTGTCCTTCTGGAAGGTTCTCCCATCTCCACAGATGAACTCTGGAGCTCTGTCAGAGTGACCATCGGGTTCTTGGTCACCTCCCTGACCAAGGCCTTTCTTCCCCAATTGCTCAGTTTGGCTGGGAAGCCAGCTCTAGGATGAGTCTTGGTGGTTCCAAACTTCTTCCATTTAAGAATGATGGCGCCTGCTGTGTTCTTCAGGATCTTCAATGCTGTAGATATGTTTTGGTACCCTTCCCCAGATCTGTGCCTTGACACAATCCTGTCTTGGAGGTCGACAGATAATTCCTTCGAGCTCATGGTTTGGTTTTGTTCTGAAATGCACTGTCAACTGTGAGGCTTTATATAGACAGATGTGTGCGCCTTTCCAAATCATGTCCAATTAATTGAATTTACCACAGGTGGACTCCAATGAAGTTGTAGAAACATCTCAAGGATGATCAATGGAAAGAGGATGTGCCTGAGCTCAATTTTGAGTCTCATAGCAAAGTTTTGGGTACTTATATAAATAAGCCGGATGTGGAGGTCCTGGGCTGGCGTGGTTACTCGTGGTCTGCGGTTGTGAGGCTGGGTTGGGCGTACTGCCAAATTTTCTAAAATGATGTTGGATGCAGTTTATGGTAGAGAAATGAACATTCAATTCTCTGGCAACAGCTTTGGTGGACAGAGCTGCAGTCAGCATGCCAATTGCACACTCCCTCAACTTGAGACATCTGTGGCATTGTATTGTGAGTAACCTGCACATGTTAAAGTGGCCCTTTTTGTCCCCAGCACAAGGTGCACCTGTGTAATGATCATGCCGTTTAATCAGCATCTTGATATGCCACCTGTCATGTTGATGGATTGTCTTGGTCAAGGATAAATGCTCGCTAATAGGATGTAAACAAATTTGTGCACAATTTGAGAGACTTTTTGTGTGGAATATTTCAGGATTTTTTTTATTTCAGCTCATGAAACATGGGACCAACACTTAACATGTTGCGTTTGTATTTTTGTTTGGTATAGTTCTAGAATGTGTATCATGGCAACAGTACACATCACTTGGACACGCATGTGCATTTTTTTTTTATCTCAATGAAAGGTCACCTTTAGATGACAGCCTCCCCAATCTCTTCCCAGTATGCGTCCTCGTTCTTTCTTTCTTTGGTTCTTTCTTTCGCTCTCTTTCGTTCTTTCTTTGGCTCTCTTTCGTTCTTTTGCTCTTTCGTTCTTTTGCTCTTTCGTTCTTTCTTTCTTTTGAAGGTTGGGAATGGGTTAAGAGAGGGAGGGAATAGGCAGGAAGAGAGGGGGAGGGAGGGAAGAGGCATTACTCTGGGATCAAGCAGCTGGTTAGTCAGCTAGTAGGCCTCTGAGTTGCTTTGCTCGAGCCACAGCTTGCTTGTCAGTCTTTTAAGCGGCGGCCTTGGATTGCTTAGTCCTGCTTTGATGGTATTTTCTGGCGTTCAGGGATGTTGTGTCTCAAGTACAGCCAGGAAGAGCTGTCCTGGCCGTTGGCTTGCTACTACGGATTCACTGTACACACAGGGATGCACTCTCTTGCATGCTTGCGCAGTTGCCGACTTCTAAACTCGCACGCTATCGTTCAGTCCTCTAGTCAGCCTTCAAGCCTGTGAGTTCCCTGCATCCCGGTAAAGGTAAACGGATGTTCAAACTGGCAGGTCTGGCCCACGTCAGACATACTTTCCTGTGTGTACAGTACCGGAGAAGGGGACAATTCTGAATACAGCAGGTTTTTGGTCTCGTCCTACACAAAGAACAACCAAGTATTACATCACATTGAAAGGTAAATAAACACCATGTTCTGCGGACCGTTACAAAGAGAGCTTTCATCCCACACTACTTGATTAACCAAAGGTCAATTGCTTTTTCAAACATCCCACAACAGTTGACTGAGAAAATGACACTCTGTACCTCAGCTATTCTTCCCAGTCATTAGTCCCAATAACGGAGAGCTGACACACTGCTCCGAGGGAAATTACTTAACACACAATTGACTTCACTAATTGACTCTACTGCTGTGACGAGGAGTAACTTTCTTTGACTTTGTCCCTGAAAACGATGTCCAGAATCCCCCTCCCATCCCTGTACACACACGCAAACCTAACAGCCCGGCCCATAGGATTAGGGAGGAGAAGATTCTCAACATGAAAGCGGAGTCTTCTGACTGATCAGCAAGACGGACGGGCAGCAGATCAATCAGGTTTCAGTGAGACAGAGGGTCTTTGAAGCGGCTAGCTAACACTGCTTGGCTAATCAATGAAGAACTGCCCGCTTGTTAGCACCTTCAAAGACTCATAGAAAACAAACAGTCCCTCTGGCATCATCAACTCTGTGCCTGCCTCACCCAGCCCTCCCTCCCTCCACGCCACTTTGCTAAACCCACAATGCCACACACAGCTCATCTCTCTCTTGCTCTTATTCTGTCTTTAGTTCTTTCTCTCCTCCCTCTCTCTCGCTACTTGGTTGTTGATGATTAAATGCAAATGGCTTCCTTCCTATATTCCACATTAAGAGGGTGTACAGCAGTTTGTTGATGTTAATTGTCTGAGTATGGAAGCAGAGTTTTGGTACAGTCGTGGATGACCTCATGGAACTTCCTGTGGCAGGAACAGGAAGTTCTATACACGCACGCACACCGACGCAATATGAATCAAATGCAATATGCCTGATAGCCCTCTAGGCTTTTGTTTCATTGAGGATACATCTTTTCTGATGAGGGGATATTGTGATATTGTGTAAAACTGTGTATAAATTGCATCCTCAGACCGTGTGTGTGTGTGTGTGTGTGTGTAGGTTCAGTTCCAGAGTCCAGACTACGTACAGTATACCCCGGTGGTTACCGATCCGCTATCAATAAAAAAAAAATGTGATCGGCACACAGATATCCAATGTCCAATAGTGTCCTCTCCTTCCCTCCCTCACTCTCTCTCCAGGAGCAGAGCCCCAGTAACCAGACGTCTCTGGCCATGATGCAGGAGCCCCAGGAGATGGTGGAGGAGACGGTCACCATTGAGGAGGACCCTGGCACGCCCACCTCCCACGTTTCCGTAGTCACCTCCGACGACGGCACCACGCGACGCACAGAAACCAAGGTACTGGGGGGAAGCAACATCGTCGCACATCACAAAAATGAGGTAGTAATTAGGTAGTAGGTACCTAGGTGCTGGAGGAGAATGAAATTCAATGCCCACACACTATATTGAAACGTGTTAATGCAACAAATTGTTTGGGTTGCTTACAACCCTTGGAAATGTATGTGGCAGGTTGCCTGCAGTAAAACAGCATGGTAATTGTTTTATGATAACTCTGCAGCCTAAAGTGACGGTCTCTAAGGCCCGTGATCCTTTAACCAGATGCCCAGATTTTGTCTTACAATTTGGTTACTGTTTCAGTATTGCTCCCAGAGTATTTTGTGTTGCAGGTTCTTTTTTCTTGATTCCCCTCTATTGTGTTTTGTTGTTTCTATATAAGGATATGTCAACTAACCTGAAGGTGAGTTGGAAAAACTTCCCCCCTCATCACTTTACTATCAACTCACAACACCATTTTGTGTGTGCCCATGTCAGCCGCGCGCGGCCACACCCTTCTGTCACACAGGCAGTCTGTCTCTTACCTCCTCACAGCCAGCCCAACACTCCACAGCTCCAGTATTGTTACTCTTCCTGTCCTTCCTGAACGTAGCTCATAGCTTCTCCACTTCAGTCAGGCCTGCTCCACGCCATGCCCACTACCGCTCCAGACAGTGTCTCAGTGCAGTGTGCTTCCGGATGGAATGGGGCTCTGGTCAAGTTCTATAGAGCTCTGGTCAAGACTAGTGCACCATATAGGGTGCAATTTGGGACGCAGGGCCAAATAGAGCGGAGATGTTATTTTCCGTAAGTCTGGTTCCCTAGGGAGGGACCCAAGGGAATAACCCTGGCTAGAGCTGCTGGTACACTAGAGACACTACAGAGTCTGCAATTAAACAGCCCTGCTAATCCCTCTGTTTCATTGTGTGTGCTGCTATCCTATTGTAGGGGATAGGACACATGCACACTAAAGCAAACAGGCACACACACACAGGCGCACGCACACACACAGCTAAATAAAACAATCTTGGGCTTGGGGATTGAGGGAGTGAGGGTCACTGATTTTAAGGACACAATTCCATAGGGATGTGAGCGGGTGTTTTTTGGAAGTCAATTTGAGGGGAAGAAGCAGATTAAGAGATGGTTTTGACCGTTCCTTTCTAATTGGTGTCATCGGTTGGCCAGCCAGCTTGTGATGGCAGCCTGCGTACGTGACATTTCCAGACTTTCATCCTTCTCGCTCAATCGCTTTCTCTCCCCCTCTTACTTTCTCTCCCCCTCTTACTTTCTCTTACACTCTCTCGCCCTCACTCTTTTTCTTATCTGTTGAATTTACAGTATGTGTAATTGGGTTCCTTTGAACAGGCGGCTCCAGCTGGCTACTTACTGCTAATGCATTTCCTTTCATGTATTCTGAGTATCCCCTCCAAGCACAACGAGATTTCACACTATTGCTTTTGGGGGGAAAAAACATGTTTTTTATTGCTAAACACATATGCAAACAAGGCAAGCAGCAGTATAAGCAGTATCAGTAGCCAGCCACCACACTGAAACAAACAGACCAAAACAAGGCCTGGGAATAAGTTAATGTGGGGTGGCGTTCGCTGTTTAAATGCTAACTATCTAACCGCTCCAGCTGTAAAGGAGTGAGTGAGTCAGTCAACTGGCTGGCTAGTATGTGGTAGACGCTATCTGCACGCACGTACACACACACACACACAGGGAATGGGTATCACCATGTCCATCCTCCATCTCCCTCCCAACACACGGTGCTTTTCTGTGGACGTGGTCCTGTGAGGGTTGTGTGATACACTCACACTGTTCTTTTAAAGGAGGTAAATTAAAAAGTGTATATTAAAAGCAGCAGCGTTCATTCCGTGTCCTGTGGATGGGAGTTAATGAGGGTTAAGGCACGCCACAAACTCAATCAACACAACAGGCCTTAATACACACCAGCACACACGAGGGAGAAAGGTTTGAACGGAAAGAACGAAACCCGCTCGGATGCAAAATTCTATACTGTAGCATCAGTCAATTTTAATGTGCGGTTTTTACGCTGTCATTGTTTTGGTGATTTTTTTTTTTTCCTGTGTTGTTGAATGGGTTGAATCAACAGGCTTGTCCATGTACTGTGTATGTGCAGACAACTGCCAATGTGATGCCGGTACTACTTATTGACCACCTCCGCCATCAACGCTTTCCCATAGGTGACCAGGGTGATCAAAACCATCACCCGCCACACTTACCTGCCAGTGACCATCATCGAGACCCCGGTGGTGCTGGAAGGTTCCATCTCACCGCAGTCCAAACCCAGCACCTCTTCTCCCACCCCGTCACAGACAGACACAGTAAAGAACCCAAAGGCTGTTTTTTTTTGTCTTGAAGTGAACCCCTAACCCTTCCTGCTCATATCTCCCTACACCTCCCACTAATTCCAGGGCAGTTGGTTTATCAGTTTGAGCTCTCTGTCTATAAAAGTTGAATGCGGCAGAGCTGGTGAAAGTGTTACGGCGTTATAAAAACAGCGTGGAGTGTCTGCCCTCCCTCCCCTTTAACAGCCTAATACTTGGTAAACATAGGCCCCGGTTTGACTGCAAGCACTGCCTTAGCCACATGGCCCTGACAAATACATACAGACCCACAAACACACACCAGCGTTTTAGAGATTCTCGTTTAGCCCGTTTACAGTAGTCTAGATGGGCCTTTTCTGAAGCACCATCCCCAGGCCCCCAGTTTGCTTGTTTTTGCATGTTGTGATCTATAGCGGATCAAAGTTCTGTTTGAAACCTGTCTGACGGTTTCTCGTGCTGTACCAGCGAAGGCTCTTTAGAAGTCATGTTAGTAGAAAAACGTGGTGTTTGTCAAGGCTTCTCTCCCTGGCTGAGGTGGAAGACGGGCTCGTCAAAGATTGAGGGAGATTGGGCCACGGCAGATGTTTAGCCTGTGGTGGTTTGTACAGTTTTAGGACCAGAATCCTGATTGAAGAACACTGCTGAATAGTTCCTGGTATTGGTCATCAACCCCAGGCCTAAGAGATCACCTCCACATTTCAGCCCAGTGTAGGAGGCACCGGGTCATTTTGAGTGAAGAGCGACCCCTGTCCCAACCAGACCTGCACTCAATTACCGTCACCACCTCCATTTGAAATGAATGGCAATGAAAGTCCTCTAATCAAGCAGCTGATAAGAGAAAGCCAGCCTGTTATTTTAAGGCCAGCGGTTCAAGCTGTTTCATTAAGTTTGGAATCTGACAAAGACTTTATTTTTAACATGAAAGGGATGATTGTGTGCGAGTTACACTCGAAGGGAGGGGGAGCAGCTCTGCCAGCCTAGTGTGAAGTAGCAAACCGATGGATGGCAGTGAAGGGTGGTCTTTAGATGTTACCGAAGCGCCATAATTATTCACTAACATGACTGGGAATGGTCCGTTTCTTGGCCGATTTGAATTTAAAACACCTCAGTTGGGGACAGGGTGTGAACAAACTAAAGGCTTTGTGAAAATGGGATCAAGATTTCAAGTTCTCATATGTAATGACTGTGAACGTTTAACATTTATGATTCACGTTTTGTTCCCTGCTTCCTCTTTTGAGATGTTTAGGACCTTTTGGAGTTTCCTCGGTATCGTTTCATGCATTTGCTTCAATTCCTGTGGGAATGGACCCTCTCCGTGCACCTTGTCAGGCACAACGCGAATTGCATCAGACATGGGGCCCCTTCCAATGAAGATTAATTTTCATCAATCTCATTAATTCTGAAAATGAATTTATAGCCACGGACAAAATAGCCAATTATCCCCACTGCAGAATTCACTGGGCAGCAAATTGGTTTCTGTATCAGTGCTGAACCTCAGTCTGAGGTTAGATGCAGCTAACCCTCCCTGACTGCCAGACGGCTTCAGCACGCAGACAGGTAGGAGTGTGATGTAGGAAGTACAAGATGCATCGATATACAGTAGATACAGATTACTTGTGCTCTAAGACACAGTCACTCCCCAGTTATGACTGTCACCTTCCGAAATGGCCCCCTATTCCATATGGGGGGGGGGGGGAGGAGATGTCACAGAAACTCACCCTTATTTCCAACACAACCTAGCCTTGTTTTTTTTAGAATAGAAATAGATGAAAAGCAATGGTACGACCCTTTCTCATTCGGAGTTTCCCAATGCATGACCTTCGACCTGTTATTGACAGTGCCTGCCTGCAGTGTCACTCTTTTTAAAGGAACAATGTTGTCCTCATCTCATTCCTCAGCACTCACTGTGTGGCATCGGCATCCCACTGGCCTGTCTGCGATTCAACAGGCTGCATCGGTGTGCTGTGTCCATGCTGTGTTTCTGACCTAACCACCTGTCTCTCACTGGGTTTATCTGTAGGTAACCTCCTCCCCAGGCTGACTTACTACCATATAGAGAGAGCTGTCTGGGGACGGGATTCATCTGTAGTCTGTCTGTTTGTCTGGTGGGACACCTGAACATACTGTCAAGTACAGTCATGTCAGGGTGATCAGAATGTTTAAACATTGTCCTCATCAACTGTTATGTGTGTGTGGCCCATACACACAATAGACTTTCAGGATTGGGTAGTAACTGATTTAACTTATAATGTAATCAGGATTATGTCATCAGTCTAACTCTGTCTTTGTGACCACCTCTCTAGGTGACGAAGATGGTGAAGACGGTGACCACGCGGACGGTTCGACAGGTGCCCCTGGGCCCCGACGGCCTGCCCCTACCCGAGGGCTCCTCCCCGCTGGGCAGCTACACAGACTCCATCGACCGGCGCTACCTAAAGAACGGCGAGCGCTATATCACCACGCCGCAGGCCACCTCCACGCTCACGCGCTCCTACAACAACTACAACGACTCCTACACCGACACGCTCCCCCCCGATGCCGGCGGGAGCCATTATGGTGGGCGCCACTATGGCCTCCACGACGGCTACGGGATTGGAGACGTGACAGACAACTACGGCAGCCTGTCACGTGGCGTCAACTTCCGGCCGCCCCGCTATCCCTACGCCATGGCTAACAGCTACCGGACGGAGAACAGCTACGGGACCTTACCCATTCGGAAGGATGACTACGGCCACGTGGCCCAGCCTCAGGTGCCCATGGGCAGCAGCAGTGTGGACCTGAACCGGTCCCAGCCAGAACGCTTCCAGCCAGAGCCCTACGGACTAGAGGACGACCGCCGCAGCCTGGGCCCTGAGGAGGAGGAGCCCTATGACCTGGACCCTGACTACTCCACCGCCAGCCGGCGCCAAGGCACGCTGCCTGGCACCAACCGCGGCAGGACCGTGAGAGAGCCACTCCGTGACGGGCCACGTGTCAGGTGAGAACGATAGATGTGACAGAACGCTGTCTGGTTTTAGTCGTCTGAAAATGTTTAGGTGACCTGGAAGATAGGATTGGACTGGACTGGTTTGGTTTAGGTTGTCTGAAAAAATGGATGTGAGCTGCTTTCTTGGCCAGGTTTATTTTGAAAACATGTCTTTCTTGTTACATATAGATAAAGTATAGATAGGACTCAACTTTTGAGCAGGGTGGCGATTAGCTGTGATTGTTGTTTGAGTGGATGTAGCTAGCTGTATCATCCTAGCTGTTTCCTCCTAGCTGTTTCCTCCTAGCTGTTTCCTCCTAGCTGTATCCTCCTAGCTGTATCCTCCTAGCTGTATCCTCCTAGCTGTATCCTCCTAGCTGTATCCTCCTAGCTGTATCCTCCTAGCTCACATATGTCAGAGTCAAGGCCCGCGGGCCACATCCGGCCCGCAAGAAGGTTTTTTACGGCCCCTGGGATGATCTTGATTTATTATTAGAACCGGCCCGCAGCAAGCCGGCAGCCCGCAGATCTTTTACACGCACCAATACTACATTTCCCACAATGCAAAGGTGACGCACCGAGCAGTAGGCTGCTTCATTTCAATATTTATTGGCACAGCAGTCGTCAGCATCACAGTAAAATTAACTTTCAGATACCCATCAAAAATGGCAAAACGGAAGGTGGATACTGAGAACCGGGGGTTTCAAACAAGGTGGGAGTCGGAGTATATGTTCACGAAGGTAGCTGGAAAACCTGTGTGTCTTCTGTGTGGAGAAAGTGTGGCGGTACTGAAAGAGTATAATCTGAGACGACATTATGAAACGAAACACGCGGACAAAAACAAGAATATGGACATGGAACAAAGGCTACAAAAGGCAGAGGAATTAAAACGAGGCCTCAAATCTCGACAGGCTCTGTTCAAAAAAGCCAAATCACAAGGCCAGGCTGCTGTCAAGGCCAGTTTTATTTTGGCAGAAGAGATCGCTAAATCAGCCCGGCCATTTACGGAGGGGGATTTCATCAAAAACTGCATGATTAAAGTTTGTGACGAAGTTTGCCCAGAAAAAAGGCAACTCTTTTTAAATGTGAGTCTGAGCAGAAACACCATTGCCGAGAGAGTAGACCAGTTGTCCATCAATCTAAAAGAGCAGCTTGTGAAAAAGGGAAAAGATTTTATTGCATATTCCTTGGCTGTGGATGAGAGCACCGACATTTCTGACATTGCCCAGTTGTCAATTTTCATCCGCGGAGTGGACTCCAACCTAAGCGTGACAGAGGAGTTTTTGGCTTTACGTCCTATGCATGGCACAACTACGGGGCATGATTTGTATGAAGAGGTGTCAAGATGTGTAAATGAGATGGAGCTGCCTTGGGAAAAACTCGTGGGTTTGACAACCGACGGAGCACCTGCGATGTGTGGACACAGGAGCGGACTGGTGGCGAAGATACGGGAAAAGATGCAAGAGGAAAACGCGACAGGTGAGCTGACAGCTTATCATTGTATCATACACCAGGAAGCGTTGTGCGGTAAAGCCTTGAAAATGGAGCATGTAATGAGCATCATCACGCGCACAGTTAACTTTATCAGAGCCAAAGGTTTGAATCACCGCCAGTTCAAGGCATTTCTGACGGAGTTAGAAACGGAGCATGGTGATTTGCCTTATCACACAGAGGTGCGATGGCTAAGCCAGGGAAAGGTGCTTCAAAGATGTTTCGAGCTTCGTGAGGAGATTTGTCTGTTCTTGGACAGCAAAGGGAAAGACACAACACAACTCCGAGACGAAATGTTTCTGTGTGAAATGGCTTTTCTGTGTGACATTACGAGTCATCTGAATGCAATAAACTTGCAGCTGCAGGGTCGGGATCGTGTCATCTCTGATATGTACAGTACAGTGAAGGCATTTAAAACCAAACTGACTCTGTGGGAGACGCAGATGCGGAAAGAAAATTTGAGCCACTTTCCCAGCTGCCAGACCATGAAAGAGAAGCTCTCTACCAGTGCGTTCCCGAGCACACAGTTGGCTGATAAAATAGGTATGCTTGCCGCTGACTTTCGACGCCGATTTGCTGACTTTGAAGCACAAAAAAGCAGGTTGGAACTGCTCGGTAACCCATTTGCTGTTGACGTGGAAAGCTCACCACCAAACCTCCAAATGGAGTTGATTGACCTCCAATGCAATGATGCACTGAGGGCAAAATATGCGGCAGTGGGTGCTGCGGAGTTCGCCCGTTTCCTCCCCGGCACAATGCCCCAGCTGCGCATCCAGGCTGCTCAAACGTTGTCTATGTTTGGCAGCACATACCTGTGTGAACAACTGTTTTCTTTGATGAACCTGAACAAAACATCACACAGAAGTCGACTTACTGCTGAACACCTCCACTCAATTCTGAGGATTTCTTCAGCTCAGAGCCTTACCCCGAACATTGATGAACTTGTGGAAAAGATGGGACACCACCAAGTATCACCCTCAACCTCAAACAAGTGAACATTACTGTGCAATCACATATTTAGAGTTTTTACTCAGTTCAAGTTTAAAAGTTAAAATTTAATATTTGTTTTCACTGCATGTTACTTCTCCTTAAACAAAGTGTTGTTTTTGATTAATAGATTTTTGCACTTTATTTTTTTGTATTTCAATCCAATTATATTTTAAAAATATTTCAGTTGAGTGGATGATAGAAAATTGCTATTATTGTTTTTTCTTTGAAGTAAATTTAGCCCACTTTTGCTAAAATAGAAAATATAGTCTACTGATGGTGCCTTGAATACCGGTTTCTTTCATTTAATGTTCATGTTATGGGGATATTTATATAAAGGAAATTTGTCTTTTGTGTCTGTTGAAAATTAAAGATTACTGACAGAGCCATAAGAAAATATTGCTTTATTTATCTGATCATATTGTAATATATTTGTTAGGTTTTCAGTAGGTTCAATTAGGTTCACTAGACTATATGCGTCATTTAAAAATTTTTCAATGAACATTCGAACAGTCCGGCCCTCGTCTTGTAGCTGATTTTTTTATTTGGCCCTCCGTCCATTTGACTTTGACACCCCTGTCCTAGCTGTATCCTCCTAGCTGTATCCTAGCTACGCCTTGGTGCGTCTTAACAGCTGGAGACCGATTCTTTCTTCTATGTGATGCACAATGAAGACTAGTTTTATGCATGGCTACAGGCATTGTCTGAGACGTGAGAAGAATAGTCTTCTCAAGATGAGGAAAATTAAGAATACATGTCTTATTCTTCTAGCATGCGTGAGAAACGAAGGTGTGTGTGTGTGTGTGTGTGTGTGTGTGTGTGTGTGTGTACATATGTCAACAGATGTATTTTCTTTTTGAGATTCCTACAGAGGAGGTGGCGTTGAAGGGAAGAGGCTTTGATATCCGTTTTCATGCAAATGGCGGTTGAACATGTGTTTATGTCAGAAAGACACTGTTAGACATAGAAAAAGAGGGGGAGGGAGAAGAGACCGTTAGGCAGAGAAAGAGAGAGAAATAGAGGCAGATATACAGAGGGAGGGGGAGAGAGAGAGGCAGTTGGACAAAGAGACCGTCAGCGACGGACAGTTCGATAGGGAAACAGACCGAGGGAAAGTGGAGATCGTTAGACATGGGAAGAGAAGATTGAGGGAGAGCTAGAGCGAGAAAGAAAGAGAAGCGGTGAGACAGAGGGAGAGAGGCGGTGTTGTCTGTCTCTTCCCTGAGCCGTGTCACTCTCGGCGACCTTCATTAACATGTCTGTAACCTCCGGATCCTTCTGCCAGAAACCAGCCAGCTAGCCTCTGACAAAAAACCCATAATGGGCCCTTAGTCACCTATACACCTTTCAAACCACATTTTCCCAACCAACTTTTTTTCTTTATAACTGAAAGGTGTTGCTGTTATCAAATCCTAAACTTATTTCCGCGGACCGACCGAGTCATGATTGCGCTGAAGTTCTGCATATGGCTTAGGATGAAATGTAGCCATAATGCTGCGGTGGTATTGGCACACACTTACTAGACTTTTCGCACACGGGCAACACATATACTGCAATGTAAACTTGCTAACTTGTCTAAAAGTTGAGGTGAGTGCTGCGCACGATCATCTTGTCTGGTTGGCTCATTCATTAGCACGGATCAGAACATTTAGCCCGCATGTTTATGTAGTTTAACAAGTGGATTATGTTGCTCTTCACTCGCAGTAATTTAGTAGCCTAGGCCTACTCCCGACCAAAAAGCCTGTGACTGACTTGTCTCAATCGATCGATGTGATTTTGTTTAACTGAATCTCCGTCTGTAGATTTGGTTCATTCTGTCTGGGCAGATAAGTGGTGGTGGTATGGCTCTTTTATCAACGATCAGAAACGTTTAGCACGCGATAATGTAGCCTAAATCAAGTGTAGGATTATTTATTATTTTTTCCTCGGTTGCATATAGGCAACTCCAAAAGCCCGCAGAGGTTGTGGAAGACCCGACGCCTGCTCCCTAACGAAGCAGAGTGAGGGTAGGAAGGAGATATGAACATGGATTTACAACAACAACAAAAACACAGGCTCGGGCTCTGTTTCCAAACTTCACACGTTCCCTTGACGCAAATATTATTTGTATTTTATTCTGTTATGTTCCATTATATTATTAGCCTACCATAAAATGTGTATTTACTGTGATCAGGGTAAATGTCTTGTCTGTTTAATGAACAAAACTATTGATTTAATTTTCATGGCGCAGCCATGTTTCCCTATAGGCTGCACCGACCCGATAATAATGGATTTCTTTAATGTATTAAAAAAAATATATATAGATATCTACCCACATCTGCCCACGTCTACTGCCACTCCTACTTACCGGTATTGTGTGCAAGAGATATGAGAGGCTTATCCCTGCAAGAATGTGGTAGAAATTGGGACTGTATGAATTGGGTTCTTAAAAACATTGCCAGATAAAACACTTTTTACAGGCAACATTCCGTAAAGTCTGTCTGTCAAGGCTGCAATTAGTACCACATTATCTCCCCTTGTGATTGTGCAGTCCCATCAGGCCACACAATGTCCACTTTTCCTGTACTCTGTAGCACAAGAAAGAAACCTCAAGCAAATTGAAGGTGATGTTTAACGTGGAGCAGTGTGTGTTTAAAATACTTGTTTTTTGACTAGTGATCTGTAACAGATGGATTTATTCAAACTTCTATATTCTCTTTTTTTTTCTTTCCATCGGAGAAGAATGAAATAAGTGCCCTAAGCCAGTTTGAAGGGGAGTGAACTGAGGAAGTTTGTGAGGGAGGAAGAGAGTAATCCTGTGTGTCTGTCATGGAGATGTTCAAAGGCGATGCAGAATAGCATTGTGGCAGCCTCTGACAGTGCTGGGCTGCATTTCGGGGACATTGTTAATCAAGCACACATACACACCCTGGATGTAAACGCAGCGTGGTGATGTGTTATATTTACGTCCTTGCTGTCCAGGATCTTTGGGACATCCCTACCCCATTGAAGTTGACATTTTTAATGGTTAAAGTTGCGCTATGCAGATATCGCTCCACCGTTTATTTCCTGGTTGCGAAAACTCTAATGGTTCACCTAATTTCAATTTATGAAACAAAATAAGATAATATAGCGTAGAGTATCATTCTACCATCTAAACCGCTGTGAAATATATTTTCCATAACCAAAAATATTGTGTTTGCAGCATGAAACTTGTGTACATAACTGAAGTAAGACTCAAAAACAAAACTTAAGAACAGAAAGCATAGAAATAGCCCACATAGAACACATCTACTTCATATACTTGCTTTCATGTAGAATGATAGACCTAGAACTCAGATTTCTATGTGAATTTGGTCAGGTCACCCAAAATGTTAGATATTACCAAGTTTAAGGTTAGGGTTATAGTTTAGAGTGTCCTGGATAGCACTAACAGTTATAGTTATGCCTAGTGCAGGGGTGGGAAGTACAGATGGATGGTGCCTCCCTTTAATCAGAGCTTCTGTCTGCATGGAACACACACACACACACACACACACTTCCAGATGCAAACGTACCCAAATATACACACACACACTGCCAGACAATGAGTCACTCTATCAGCTTGAGAGGCAGTTGCTGTGACAGGCAATTTGTACTGTACGCTCCATGTTTCACAACATACTAACGCGCACACACACACACACACACACACACACTTGATTAGGCAGTTAAGATGGCTAGCTCGCTGTTTAATTTTCACAACGCGATACCTTATCAACGTGTACCTTGCATTTCGGCATTTTTTTTTTACCCAAGTCCAATGACATGGTGACATTTTTAGTTGATTTCACATTAGTTGACAGCACTACCAAATGTTAATCAAAATGAATTGTTGAACTGACGTCCATGCCCAGTGGGTGAGTCCTTTCTTTGCGAAAAACCTCACATGTACCGTCTTTCCATCATACACCATCACTGCGGTGCTCCATCACTTCCTGTATCACCTTTCAAACAAACAGACCTGATAATGTAACACATCTGGAATCCAATTATAATAATACCACTGGATCTAGAATTAGCATGGCAAGGAGCGCACCTCCCAGAGCCCTCGTCTGTCTCCACACACGCACGTTATGTAATTCTATCCTAAAATGTGTTTGCGTTCAAATCCTTTTTTCCCTAACCCTTAAACCTAACCCTTACCATAACCCTAAACTTAACCTGTAACCCTAACTCCTTGCTCTCACTCGCTCTCGCACACGCACACACTCATTAGTATCCCTCCATTAATAGTATGATGTTGAGGCTGCTGTATAAATGGCTGTAATGAATGTGTGAGTTAAAGCATTTTAATTACAGCTTATCGTCTAGTCGCTTTGAAAACCCTCGATTATGGGAAAAGGAAAATTAAGATGTTTAGTGCAATATGGCTTCCTGTGATTTCGCCGAGCATGGTGGTTATAATAATCTATTACAAGATAGGAGGGTATAGTAATCTATTACAGGATAAGAGGGAAGAACTGTGCTGCCCACGCTCCTAGTCTTTAGTAACAAGTGTGTGTGTGTCGGGGATCATCAAATAGATTCAGCGGATGGTCAGGAGGCCGGAACATAATTACAAATAATTTGTGGACTGTGAATTGTGACCGCAAGAAGGCCAAACAGATATACACTGAATACAAATGTAAACACAACATGTGAAGTGTTTGTCTCATGTTTCATCTCAGAATTGTTCCATTTGCACAAAAAGCATATTTCTCTAACGTTTTGTGCACCAATTTGTTTACATCCCTGTTAGTGAGCATTCCTCCTTTCCCAAGATAATCCATCCACCTGACAGGTGTGGCACATCAAGAAGCTGATTTGGACTTCAGGAAACAGCAGAGGGAACACCCCCCTATCCACATCGATGGAACAGTAGTGGAGAGGGTAGCAAGTTTTAAGTTCCTCGGCATACACATCACAGACAAACTGAATTGGTCCACTCACACAGACAGCATTGTGAAGAAGGCGCAGCAGCGCCTCTTCAACCTCAGGAGGCTGAAGAAATTTGGCTTGTCACCAAAAGCACTCACAAACTTCTACAGATGCACAATCGAGAGCATCCTGGCGGGCTGTATCACCGCCTGGTACGGCAACTGCTCCGCCCTCAACCGTAAGGCTCTCCAGAGGGTAGTGAGGTCTGCACAACGCATCACCGGGGGCAAACTACCTGCCCTCCAGGACACCTACACCACCCGATGTCACAGGAAGGCCATAAAGATCATCAAGGACATCAACCACCCGAGCCACTGCCTGTTCACCCCGCTATCATCCAGAAGGCGAGGTCAGTACAGGTGCATCAAAGCTGGGACCGAGAGACTGAAAAACAGCTTCTATCTCAAGGCCATCAGACTGTTAAACAGCCACCACTAACACTGAGTGGCTGCTGCCAACACACTGACACTGACTCAACTCCAGCCACTTTAATAATGGGAATTGATGGGAAATGATGTAAATATATCACTAGCCACTTTAAACAATGCTACCTTATATGATGTTACTTACCCTACATTATTCATCTCATATGCATACGTATATACTGTACTCTATATCATCGACTGTATCCTTATGTAATACATGTATCACTAGCCACTTTAACTATGCCACTTTGTTTACATACTCATCTCATATGTATATACTGTACTCGATACCATCTACTGTATCTTGCCTATGCTGCTCTGTACCATCACACATTCATATATCCTTATGTACATATTCTTTATCCCTTTACACTGTGTACAAGACAGTAGTTTTGGAATTGTTAGTTAGATTACTTGTTATTACTGCATTGTCGGAACTAGAAGCACAAGCATTTCGCTACACTCGCATTAACATCTGCTAACCATGTGTATGTGACAAATAAAATTTGATGTGATTTGATTTAAACAGCATAGACATTACACAGGTGCACCTTGTGCTGGGGACAATAAAAGACGACTCTAAAATGTGCAGTTTTGTCACAACACAATGCCACAGATGCATCACGTTTTGAGGGAGGGTGCAGTTGGCATGCTGACTGCAGGAATGTCAACTAGAGCTGTTGCCAGAGAATGTAATGTTCATTTCTCTACCATAAGCCAACTCAAATGTTGTTTTAGAGGATTTGGTAGTACGTCAAACTGGCCTCACAACCGCAGACCACGTGCAACTACACCAGCCCAGGACCGCCACATCCGGCATATTCACTTGCAGGGTTGTCTGAGATGAAGGCACCCGGACAGCTGATGGAACTGTGGGTTTGCCCAACCAAATCATTTATTTGTGAGCATCTGCGTGCTCATCGTCCTCAACAGTGTCTTGACCTGACTGCAGTTTGGCGTCGTAACCAACATCAGTATGCAAATGTGTGCTCTTCACGGGTGAATCCCGGATTCAACTGCACCGGGCAGATGGCAGGCGTTGTGTGGGCAAGCGGTTTGCTGATGTCAACGTTGTGAACAGACTGCCCCATGGTGGCAGTGGGGTTATAGCATGGGCAGACATAAGCTACGAACAATGAACACGATTGCATTTTATCGATGGCAATTTGAATGTGCAGAGATAATGTGATGAGATCCTGAGGCCGTGTGTGTGTGTGTGTGTGTGTGTGTGTGTGTGTGTGTGTGTGTGTGTGTGTGTGTGTGTGTGTGTGTGTGTGTGTGTGTGTGTGTGAGACCACTTTTAGCATGAGCCAGACATCGTTCCCCTGTCTACTTTGAGGTTTCTCATAAGCAGTTGACTAAGTTCTCAACAATGTCAGGCTTTTTTCCCTGCACTTAATTGAAATCAGGAACAAACATTAGTTGTAAAAACAGATAATGACATCAAAACAGCCGACGCAATTAGATTTTTTTTTTTAAAGGAACATTTGCTTATGCCTGCTTTGATTTTATTTATTTGTTTTGTCTTGTGAGTCATAAAGAAGTTATTGCTCATTATTCAAAATGAGCTATCTGTTGTTTGTATAGTGAAAAGTCACAGAACTCATAAGCATGTGGGAATGTTCCACCAAACAGAGATGAAAAAATTCTCGGCTGCTAATCCTTTGAGGTTTGTCTCCTCAGGGGGAAGGCCGGAGACCACAGGAATGGAGATTTGATCGACATAATTGGCTGTCACTCCTACACACTCACTTGCTCTCTCGCTTTCGCGCGCTCTCTCTCTCTCTCTCACACACACACACAGAGGACCACGCAGGATATTTAGCAGCTTCATTACCATGAGGAGTGTGAGCTGCTACTGTAATCATCCTGTGAGCATCATGTCTGGCGGCTGTGGTGGCAAGGGCCTTTCCCATCCTGAAAATAACCCGCCCCCCCTATCAACACAACGCCGCCAATTTAAATGCAAATCCTGACATTCCCATCACTCAGTCCGCAACCCGTTTACCAACCCTGGCATCAGTTCTATTCAAATGAGTTCCATTTCAAACCCAACTGTACACTGATTGTCAGTGTATGTGAGACCGTTGATGTAGTCGCATGTATCTGAAAGTAATGAAGATATCATTTGGCAATACCCATACTCTCTTTTTCAGAGGGTATTCACAGCAGTGTTGCTTTTGCTTGTCTTTTCCTTTTTAGCATTTGAATCGTCTGGAACTGTAGGTCTGACCGTGTTTAGACCAGACCGGGTGTTCACAGTGGAAGTGTTGGGTGCTGTATATCCTCGACTCACTCGCAGCCATTTCTTTTCCCATGTTATCTATCATGCAGCTGTGAGGTAGCCTGGTTAAACGAGACTGAAGGCTGCTCTGAATGGTGAGTACTGGGTTCAGACTGGTTTAACTAGGTTAACTGAGATGCCCTCGGACCAAAACCTCAGAGGAGCAGGCGGACTAGCAGCCCTGGCCCAGTTTGGCCTTAATGACTGGGGCTTAATCGCCTCTGGGCCCTCCTATCCTTAACTACCAGACGAGGTTTGTGGTGCTTCACGTTCAAGTCCACTTTCACCCGTTCCTGTTAAAATGGTTCTTGGAATGGTTCTCGTGCACGTTCCCTAGACTTGAAGGAAACATTCTAAAACAGGAGGGGGTGATGCTATGCTGTACCATTTGGATGTAATGTCCTCAGCCAGCTGTGTGTGGGACTTAAAATGCCACCCTTGAAGGATGTAACAACAAAGTCATTTTTGAGACTGGAGCTGAAGACACCTGTTTCAGGAGATGTTTGATCAAGGCTAGCCTTGCAGTTTGGCCACGATCCCTAAACCTAACCTCGTACCACAAGACCCAAAACCGTGTTGACGCCTTAGAAACTTAGCCTAGCCATGGCATGCATTATCTTTAGGCTTAGCCTTTGTTTGTGCCTCACCTTTCAGTGCAGCTGCTTGCCTGTCCAGATCCAGGCTATGGCAGTGGGGGTTGGTTTGTTTTGTCTTTTGATACCAGCCAAACCCTAGCCTTCTGAAAAAAATATATATATACAGTGGGGCAAAAAAGTATTTAGTCAGCCACCAATTGTGCAAGTTCTCCCACTTAAAAAGATGAGAGGCCTGTCATTTTCATCATAGGTACACTTCAACTATGACAGACAAAATGAGGAAAAAAAATCCAGAAAATCACAATGTAGGATTTTTAATGAATTTATTTGCAAATTATGGTGGAAAATAAGTATTTGGTCAAAAGTTTCTCAATACTTTGTTATATACCCTTTGTTGGCAATGACGGAGGTCAAACATTTTCTGTAAGTCTTCACAAGGTTTTGACACACTGTTGCTGGTATTTTGGCCCATTCCTCCATGCAGATCTCCTCTAGAGCAGTGATGTTTTGGGGTTGTTGCTGGGCAACACAGACTTTCAACTCCCTCCAAAGATTTTCTATGGGGTTGAGATCTGGAGACTGGCTAGGCCACTCCAGGACCTTGAAATGCTTCTTACGAAGCCACTCCTTCGTTGCCCGGGTGGTGTGTTTGGGATCATTGTCATGCTGAAAGACCCAGCCACGTTCCCATTCATTCTTTCCTTTACACGGATCAGTCATCCTGGTCCCTTTGCAGAAAAACAGCCCCAAAGCCTGATGTTTCCACCCCCATGCTTCACAGTAGGTATGGTGTTCTTTGGATGCAACTCAGCATTCTTTGTCCTCCAAACACGACGAGTTCAGTTTTTACCAAAAAGTTATATTTTGGTTTCATCTGACCATATGACATTCTCCCAAACTTCTTCTGGATCATCCAAATGCTCTCTAGCAAACTTCAGACGGGCCTGGACATATACTGGCTTAAGCAGGGGGATACGTCTGGCACTGCAGGATTTGAGTCCCTGTCGGCGTAGCTTGTTACTGATGGTAGGCTTTGTTACTTTGGTCCCAGCTCTCTACAAGTCATTCACTAGGTCCCCCCGTGTGGTTCTGGGATTTTTGCTCACCGTTCTTGTGATCATTTTGACCCCACGGGGTTAGATCTTGCGTGGAGCCCCAGATCGAGGGAGATTATCAGTGGTCTTGTATGTCTTCCATTTCCTAATAATTGCTCCCATAGTTGATTTCTTCAAACCAAGCTCCTTACCTAGTGAGGATTCAGTCTTCCCAGCCTGGTGCAGGTCTACAATTTTGTTTCTGGTGTCCTTTGACAGCTCTTTGGTCTTGGCCATAGTGGAGTTTGGAGTGTTTGAGGTTGTGGACGGGTGTATTTTATACTGATAACAAGTTCAAACAGGTGCCATTAATACAGGTAACGAGTGGAGGACAGAGGAGCCTCTTAAAGAAGAAGTTACAGGTCTGTGAGAGCCAGAAATCTTGCTTGTTCGTAGGTGACCAAATACTTATTTTCCACCATAATTTGCAAATAAATTCATAAAAAATCCTACAATGTGATTTTCTGGATTTTTTTTTCTCATTTTGTCTGTCATAGTTGAAGTGTACCTATGATGGATGAAAATTACAGGCCTCTCATCTTTTTAAGTGGGAGAACTTGCACAATTGGTGGCTGACTAAATACTTTTTTGCCCCACTGTATTTATATAAGGATTCAGTGTGTAGTTACATTGCTTCTCAGGTCTGAGCTTTTTCTCCCAGTTTGTGTTGATTTCACTGGCAGTAAAATGTAGAAAGTGATGCTATAAAACATGATATATGTAAAGTAATGCACCCGCGAACACACAGCGATATCCTGATGAGATTCTCCCCTCTCGCAACGTGCGGCAGGGAGACATTTTTATGCACATAATTAACATAAAACAAATTCAAATTAAGGCACATAGTGCTTGTCTCTAACCGCTAGCACTCAGTTAGGGATGTCGCCCGTTTTGTTGCACCGTACATCAAAGTTGCTCAAAACAGACTGGCCAGTTGTGTATAATAAAGTAGCCTTTCTCTCTCGCTCTCGGTGGTAGGAAGGAGGGGAGGCTACAGGCGGTGGCGCATGGTGTGCGACATTAATTAGATTCCCCACTCTCACTTCCTTTCTCTGCCTCCTCCTTTGTTCCCATGAAAAGACACCAGAGGAGAGAACAGAGCTAGTACAAGACAAAGTAGTGTAGTTCCTACCCCCAAATAAAGGGAAACCCCCTTGGGATAGTCCAACTGGGTTACTTTGTGACCTTGCTTATTTTCCTTTTGGAGGAGAATAAAGTGCATCTCTTATCTTACATGATGACCAAACCTGCTCCGTGCATCCGCCATTGTGCGCATGTTGAGTTTGTCTTCCCCACCAGACACGTTTAGGACACGCAGGTTGAAATATCAAAACTCACTCTGAACCAACTATACTGAACAAAAATAGAAACGCAGCATGTAAAATGTTGAGATCCTGAGGCCCAGTGTGTGTGTGTGTGTGAGAGAGAGACCGCTTTTAGCATGAGCCAGACATCGTTCCCCTGTCTACTTTGAGGTTTCTCATAAGAAGTTAGCTAAGTTCAAGGATGGGGGAACTAAGTTCTTAACAATGTCAGGCTTTTTTTCCCTCAGGAACACTAGTTGTCAAAACAGGGCATATGCTCTTAAAAACCAATGAGGAGATGGGAGAGGTGGGACTTACAATTTCTAAAATGGAACCTGCCTACGCAGATGCTTGTTGACGCGTGCGACCAGTTTTGGATTAAATGATTGAATAACATGCATGTGTACATTTTATCTTGCAACACTCACGCAACACAGGCGATGTGGTCAGCATATTACCCTTACGCGTGTGGACCAAGTAAAATCATCTTAGGATGTCTCTGTTTGTAAAAGCACCATGAATACCTTTGGATAACAACAAGTTATCATGTTAAACCCCCTCAGTATCGAGAGACCGTTTGCTTCAGAAGCCTAATGATCTGTCAGTCAGGAGATCTCCTTGTACTCCACAACTCTAACAGGGGAAAGGAAAAGGATGCGGCTGCTTGTGGAACAGAGAAATGGAATACACCAGGCTAACGTAAAAGGCCCAGTCCCAGGAAGGCAGCCAGACCAGGCCGAGTAGGGCATTAAGCATAGTCTTTGGTGCTGCTGTGACCAGAAGGAGCCAGCCTCCGGGCCCTGAGGCAATGTTGGTGCAGAGGCATCCCTGTGGGCATGGTGGAGCGTTGAAGCTCACTTTGCTGCTGCCTCTCCTGGGGGCCACACCACACCAGCCCCTCTGTGAGGGAGCCCAGAAAAAGTTCTGAGTTTCTTTTTCAATTTCTGCCTGGACTTTGTTGTAAGAGTCCCTTTTGCTCTTGGCTCTACAGGGCTCCATCTCAATATCTTTCTCTCTCGATCTCTTTCTTCCTCTGCCCCTATTCTCCTTTGCTTTGTCTCTTCTCTCTCTCTCTCTCTCTCTCTCTCTCTGTCTCTCTCTGTCTCTCTCTGTCTCTCTCTGTCTCTCTCTGTCTCTCTCTGTCTCTCTCTGTCTCTCTCTCTGTCTCTCTCTGTCTCTCTCTCTGTCTCTCTCTCTGTCTCTCTCTCTGTCTCTCTCTCTGTCTCTCTCTGTAAACCCCAGCACCCCCAATATTAATACGAGAGAAAGGCAAAAGAGAACATGGCTCCGAGACTATAGAGATGATTAATAAGTGCCGCCTGTTTGTTAATGACGGGAGCTGTTTTTCCGGGCCTCACCGGCTGGGAGGCCCTCTGACAGAGTTAATAACAGAGCAGCCTTGTCGCTCCCCGTCTCTGTCCTCCTATCTCTCGCACCTCTCTTCACCTCTCCTTCACCCCTTCCTGTCTCCTTTTTCCCTCCATTCAATCCTTCCTACCTCACTTGGCCTTTCTCAACTCTTATTCCCCCCTCTCTTTTTCTTGTCATCCCTCTTATACAAATTCCGCTAAATGCTCCCTCCATCTGTTGTAGTAGTAGTGTTAAGCTCGCTGTCATAGACAGTGAATTGTAAACCATTGTCCTTGTACAGAACACATCCAGCTACAAATCCATACAGCTAGATGTAAAAATCCTTCAAACAATGTTACATGACCTTTTCTCAAACGTACAAACTTCTCCCTCTCTCTCTCTCTCTCTCCCAGGGGGTACGATGACCCCATCGAGGCAGAGCTGGTTGACGAGCGACACCCCTACATCCATGGCATGTACGCGGCCCCCCTGGCCCAGCCCGAGAGGGGTAGCATGGCCAGCCTGGACCGCCTGGCTGGCCGCCGCTCGCCCTCCATAGACAGCATCCGCAAGGACCCGCGCTGGCGTGACCCAGACCTGCAAGAGGTCATCGCCATGCTGGGCCACCCTATCGACCCGGTCAAGTCCAACGCCGCCGCCTACCTGCAGCACCTGTGCTACGAGAACGACAAGATCAAGAAGGATGTGCGCCAGCTGAAGGGGATCCCTGTGCTGGCAGGGTTGCTGGACCACCCCAAGGCTGAGGTCCACCGCAAGGCCTGTGGAGCCCTGAGGAACATCTCCTACGGCAAGGACCACGACAACAAGGTGGCCATCAAGAACTGCGATGGTATCCCAGCCCTCATCCGCCTGCTGAGGAAGACCAACGACATGGAGGTCCGTGAGCTCATCACAGGTGAGGAATCCGTGTACCCTCATGGGAAGAATGGCTGCCCCCCCCCGTCCAGAATGAATCCAGTCACTAACCGAAACTAGCTGCAGCTCATCTTCTGTAAATAGTACAGTAAATATTAGGCATACTAGCCTTTTGTTTGCAACGTACAAATGCTTTTTTTTCCCTCCAACTTAAAAATGTGTTACTCAGGTACGTTGTGAAAACCTGCATGACCTGGGGAACTAATGTACTGTTGTAGAATGTCATTTCTAAGTCATGTCCTGTTATTCTAGAACCGTAGTCTCTGTTAGGGCATTGTTCTGTTGTGGTCAGGAGGCGTTATTGAAGCATGTCCTGTATACTGTACGAGTCCTGTATACTGTACGAGAGAGCTATACTTAACAAAAATATAAACGCAACATGTAAAGCGTTGGTCCCAAGGTTCATGAGCTGAAATAAAAGATCCCAGAAATGTTCCATACGCAAAGAAACGTATTTCTCTAATATGTTGGCCACAAATTTGTTTACGTCCCTTTTTAGTGAGCATGTGTCCTTTGCCAAGATAATCCATCCACTTGACAGGTGAGGCATATCAAGAAGCTGATTAAACTGCATAATCATTACACAGATGCACCTTGTGCTGGGGACAATAAAATCCACTTTAATATGTGCAGTTTTGTCACACAGCAAGCCGCAGATGTCTGAAGTTTTGAGGGAGAGTGCAATTGGGTTTCTGGCTGAAGGAATGTCCACCAGAGCTGTTGACAGATCATTTTGTTAATTTCTCGACCATAAGCCGCCTCAACGTTGTTTTAGAGAATTCGGCAGAATGCCCAACCAGCCTCACAATTGCAGACCCAGGACCTCAACATCTGGCTTCTTCACCTGCAGGATCTTCTGAGGCCAGACACCCAAACTGTGGGTTTGCACAACCAAATTTCTCTGCACAAACTGTCAGAAACCGTCACAGGGAAGCTCATCTGCGTGCGCGGCGTCCTCACCAGTGTCCTGACCTGACTTAACTCGGCAAATACTCACCGTCCATGGCCACTGGCACGTTGGAGAAGTGTGCTCTTCACAGATTAATCCTGGTTTCAACTCTACCGGGCAGATGCAAACAGCGTGTATGGCATTCTGTGGGCTAGCGGTTTGCTGATGTCAACGTTGTGAACAGTGTGCCCCATGGTGGGGTTATGGTATGGACGGGCATAAGCTATGGACAACAAACACAATTACATTTTATCGATGATAATTTGAATGCACAGAGATCCTGAGGCTCATTGTCGTGCCATTCATCCGCTGCCATCACGTTTCAGCATGATACTGATCGGCCCCGTGACGCAAAGATCTGTACACAATTCCTTCCATGGCCTGCATACTCACCAGACATGTCGCCCATTGAGCATGTTTGGGATGCTCTGGGTGGACGCATATGACAGCGCATTCCAGGTCCTGCCAATATCCAGCAACTTTCACAGCCATTGAAGAGGAGTGGAACAACAGGCCACAATCAACAGCCTGATCAACTCTATGTGAAGGAGATGAACCACAGCCAGTTCCGTTTTTTGCAGGGAAAGGTTGACGTTGAACTGACAATTGTTTTATAGGCACACAGGAAGTGGTCTTTATAATTAGTTTATTTTTCCCTGGGTGTTTCATCCTCCTGGATAGGCCTATGGCTATTTTTGCCCTCTAGCAAAGACGGTGCTGATAAACCAGAATATCATGAAGTGTCTCATATTTTCCTTTCACAGATAGTTTTGAAGATAGATTTGTAGGCAAACGGCTGCTAAACAGGTGTTCATTCCACTTGTTCTTTGTTCTTAACTGACTTGCCTAGTTAAATAAATAGTCTGGCGGGGTTAGTAGTAGTGCGTCAGCATACCTCTCCAGAGGAAAAAGCTGTTGTAATGTGTTCCAGGTAGGTAAGGCCAGGGGAGTGAATGGGGGGGGGAGGGTAACATGGCTTTCCCAATGCCACATGAAAGGACCAACCAATGACTGCTCTATGAAGGATTCAGCTGCATTCCTCCTGCTTCCCAACTCGGCATTTTAATGGAAATATAAACCCACCACCACCATCCATTCCAGTCGGGATTTATTCTATATAAGCCCCCTGTGTGGTAGGATGAGGAGAGCGTAAGGGCTCAGGCGGAGACTTGGAGTGGCACTTGAGTTCACTTTGTGGCCCAGGAAATGGTACTGCTCTTTTTGAAGTTGGTGAGGAAAGAAACGTGTTTGTGTGTGTCGGCCGCTGTTGCCTGGCCCAGGGTTGCTTACACAGTTCGGGGTCTGACACACACACACACACACACACACACACACACACACACTTCTGTGGATTGGTGCTGCTCGTGGCCTGGCCACCCTACTGTGATCTAGGCAGGGGCCAGCTGTTCATCTGCTATCAGCACACAAACACACACTCCCTAGACACGTCCCTGCACGCGCTCCCTAGACACGTCCCTGCACGCGCTCCCTAGACACGTCCCTGCACGCGCTCCCTAGACACGTCCCTGCACGCGCTCCCTAGACACGTACCTGCACGCGCTCCCTAGACACGCCCATGCACGCGCTCTCTAGACACGCCCATGCACGCCCTCTCTAGACACGCCCTCTCTAGACACGTCGATATACGCCCTCCTACATGCAGGCATATGAGCAGACACGTGGCCTGCCTGTCACCGGTTATTCTACTTATTTACATGACCTAGCTCCTCCGCCCTTCTTCATCCCCTCTACTACCAACCACCCATCTCACATAAACACACACACACACACACAGTTCCATAACTCCCCTCCCAGCTGCCGTGGCCGCCGCCTCCACTCTCCTGGACTCTGTCATCTCTACTCAGCAATTAGCCTGTGACACATGTGACAGCAGCAGGAGAGTTACAGCCTAGCCCCGCTGCATGGCTAATATGTATGTTAGTCCCAAATCACCCCTCTCTCTCGCTCGCTATTGAATGGCAGGAGGGAGGGAGAGGTGTAATGGGCAGCTCTAAGTGAATGGGCCTGTTAGAGCAGCATGTCGGCAGTAGCCAGCACCCAGGAAATTGAATTAGCCGCCCAGGGCCCTGGGAGGGAGGAAAGTACTGGTCCACCTCCCATTTTCCCTGGCCTGGCCTGCCTCGGCTTGGCTTTCATTACCATCCATTACCTTGGGATTTGATTACGGAGGTTGAGGGAGGCCAGGCCAGGGATGCTTCAGGTTCTTAAGGGGAAAGAGTGAAGAAACTGAATACTTTAGAATTGGCACTGTGTTGGAGGTACAGGCCGACATGCAGTGATGTGAAAGAGTCGGTGCCCCAAGACTTATTTAACATCCTCTTCAAAGAGGTAGGGTTTCAGATGTTTTGGGAAGATTGACTCAGCCTCCCGGGTGGCGTAGTGGTCTAAGGCACTGCATTGCAGTGCTTGCTGTGCCACCGGAGACTCTAGGTTCGAGCCCAGGCTCTGTCACAGCTGGCCACGACCGGGAGGTCCATGGGGCGACGCACAATTGGCCTAGCGTCGTCCGGGTTAGGGAGGGTTTGGCCGGTAGGGATATCCTTGTCTCATCGCGCACTAGCGGCTCCTGTGGCGGGCCAGGCGCAGTGCGCACTGACCAGGTCGCTAGGTGCACGGTGTTTCCTCCGACACATTGGTGCGGCTGGGTTGGATGCGCGCTGTGTTACGAAGCAGTGCGGCTTGGTTGTTTTGTGTTTCGGAGGATGCATGGCTCTTGACCTTCGTCTCTCCCGAGCCGTACAGGCGTTGTAGCGATGAGACAAGATAGTAGCTACTAACAATTAGATACCACGAAAAAGGGGGGTAAAAAAAACATGATTTAAAAAAAAAAGATTGAAGACTCCACTGACCTGGCTTTAGGGGAAGCTTGTTGCACTATTGGGGTTCCAGGACAGACAATAGCTTTGATTGGGCTGAGCGGGAGCTTCCCTCCCGTAGGGGTGGGAGGTCCAAGAGACCAGAGGTGGGCGGAACAGAGTGCTCGGGTTGGGATGTAGGGTTTGGGCATAGCCTGAAGGTAAGGAGGGGCAGTTTCCCTTGGTCCTCCGTCGGGAAGCACCAGGGTCTTGATGACGATGCGAGCTTCGACTGAAATCCAGTGGCGTGTGCGGAGGAGCGGAGTGACGGAGAACGTGAGGGGAAAGGTCGTACTCTACTGATGTTGTAGCATATGAACCTGCAGGAGCGAGTCACTGCTTTGATGTTTGCAGAGAACGAGAGGGTGTTGTCCGTTGTCATGCCAAGTTTCTTTGAACTCTGGGAGGGCGACGCCGCAGAGTTGTCAACTATGATGGCAAGGTCTTGGAGCGGGCAGGCTTTCCCCAGAGGAAGAGGAGCGCCGTTTTGTCTTGCTTCTGGAGGCGGTGGGCGGAGATGTCTGCCAGGCACGCAGAGATGTGTGTCGCCACCTGGATTTCAGAAGGTGGAAGGAAAAGATCAGTGGAGTGTCATCTGCATAGCAAATGATTGGAGAGACCATGTGAGGATATGACAGAGCCGAGTTAAAGACAAAAGAGTGAGAGCACGTGGTGCAGACACCGATCATCTCCACGCCACCTGGTAGGAGCAACACGCCAGGTAGGATGCAATCCAGGAGTGTGAAGAGCCTGAGACATCCAACTAAAACACATTTGAAAAACGTTGATGTCATGGAGTCCTTGTATCTGTAGATCTATGAATTTGAGTGGTTACATTTCTCCAGCCCCATCTCTAAATATTGGCAGCATTGTCTTACTATATTACAGTAGTTGAGGTCTCCTGCTTACTGATTGGTCACTAATTGTCCACAATATACAGTAGCAGTAGATTGCATTGTACTCCCTGTCTGGACTATCAAAGATGGTGGATTGTACCGTTAGTGTACAAAACATTAAGAAGATCGTCCTAATATTCAATTCATCGGGGCATGGACTCTACAAGGTGTCGAAAGCGTTCCACAGTGATGCTGGCCCATGTTGACTCCAATGCTTTTCACAGTTGTGTCGAGTTGGCTAGATTCTTGATGCTCATGGGGAACTGTTGAGTTTGGAAAACCCAGCGGTGTTGCAGCTCTTGACACAACTACCATACCCCGTTCGGAGGCACTTAAATCGTTTGCCTTGCCCATTCACCCTCTGAATGCCACACATACACAATCCATGTCTCAATGCTTAAAAATCCTTCTTTAACCAGTCACTGATTTTATTTTTATTTTTATTTTACCTTTATTTAACTAGGCAAGTCAGTTAAGAACAAATTCTTATTTTCAATGACGGCCTAGGAACAGTGGGTTAACTGCCTGTTCAGGGGCAGAACGACAGATTTGTACCTTGTCAGCTCGGGGGTTTGAACTTGCAACCTTGCGGTTACTAGTCCAACGCTCTAACCACTAGGCTACCCTGCCGATTTGAAGTGGATTTAATAGTGATATCAATAAGGGATCATAACTTTCACCAGGTCAGTCTGTCATGGAAAGAGCATGTTAATGTACACTCAGTGTATGTTGGCTATGGGGGCTGCTGCTGGCTGCTTGTTGACCATTACGTGATGTCAACTCATTTGTCACCAATTGTCCATATTCTAGCAATTGATTTCACTGTTCCTGCTATTGTTGACTATACCAGTGATGTCTGTAGACTACCGTTGGTTGCTTGTTGACTTCTTATTCACTGCCTGTTTACTGCTGGTTGTCAGAGCCAATGGAGTGACGCTAATGGTCCAGTGTTGGAGAGGATCAACTCAGTTGTCCCCCAGGCAGCAGCTCAGTCGTCCCCCAGGCAGCAGCTCAGTCGTCCCCCAGGCAGCAGCTCAGTCGTCCCCCAGGCAGCAGCTCAGTCGTCCCCCAGGCAGCAGCTCAGTCGTCCCCCAGGCAGCAGCTCAGTCGTCCCCCAGGCAGCAGCTCAGTCATGCCCGAGTGCCACAATAACACGCCAATGAAACGAGTCAAACAAACCTCTAGCAAATATGACATGGCTCTTCTCTTAACGCCACATAGAGGGCTCAGTTCTGCCTCTCTGGTAAGCTCTGGTCCATGTTACCAGTGTGCTAAGGCCTTCACTGACTAATGGCCTTGCAGAGTGGAGGCCATTTTCAGCTGTAAGTACAGATGTACTTATTGTTGTCGGAGGGAGGTAATGGTTTTCTCAAATCATAAATTAACCACACGAGCGAGACTGAAGGTATTTTTTAGATTTGGGCCCACCAAGGTTTTTATAGTGTGCAGTCAGCATGATATGACGGCGAAAATATTGACCAGGCAGAAACCGTGCATAAGTCTGTGTGTATAAGATTTAGCCAAACTCTTTAGCTCCTGGCTGTTATACTTCTGCCTAGGAAATCAATACTTTCTGAAATAAGATAAACTGTTTCATCTTGTTACCATTCCTCCCTCACTGGGCCTTGTCTGGGGGTGGGGTAGAGGGGAGCTACAGTTCATAAAAACAAAGACGGGACTCTGCGTGTGTATGTGGACTTTGAAGTCGATTCTGTAGTATTTAGTTTTCCACAAACCGGAGGTCTTGCCCTGGTACATCCATTTATGTGAAATCCCTCCTGATTCTATCTCTATCGCAACTGTTGCCAGGCTCCATGCCGGCTCTAAACCTGTCCTCACTGCGTGTGTGTGTTTGTGTGTGTGTCCCTCGCCTCCCATTCCTCCCTCTCTCTGAGATTACAGGATTCACAGGCTCAGTGATTGAATTATGCTCAGTGTGAGACACAGCTATCTCTTTCCTCACTGTGAGAGAAACTAAGACTTTGCTTTCGCTGTGTGTTTTACATGTTACTGGTAAATGGTTTCATTTTGCGTGAACGACGGTTCCCTCAGACGTGAAAGGAATCGGCGAATGACAGTTTTTCCTTCATCTATTTCTCTCCCTCTGCTCCTCTCCCGATCCCCCTCCCTCCCTCGCCCTAGGGACCCTGTGGAACCTGTCTTCCTATGAGCCTCTGAAGATGGTGATTATAAACCACGGGCTTCAGACTATGACCAACGAGGTCATCATCCCCCACTCAGGCTGGGAGCACGAGCCCAACGAGGACTCCAAGCCCCGCGACGCAGAGTGGACCACCGTCTTCAAGAACACCTCTGGTTGTCTGAGGTAATAGCTTGCGTGAGGCCTGATACCCACGCTCCTCTTAAAGGTACTTCCTGCCATAGGAAAAAGTGAAGCAGATCAAAAGATGGTTAATATGATCCAGCAGCAGGGCCCATGGTACAATGCATATGGACCTGCCAGGCCACCACTCGCACTTCAACCACAGAGGCTATTCTCTGAATGAGAGAGGGAGCTGAAAGACCTTTTCAACCAGTGTATCTGATATTGAAAGGATAGCGATCGATGGTCTCCGCTGCTGTGGCAATTAGCAGTGCTATTAACAGACAGGCAGGCAGGCAGTACAGGCAGAACCAGAGACCTTAGAGGTCATCTAAGCAACCTGATGCTTGATTAGTACTTCCGTGGCCACAAGGGCTTACCGCAACGGTTACAACTGCCGTAACGACATTAGCCCTTGTAAATACGCATCACCTTCTCCCTGATCTTAAAGGTTGTGAGGGGATGGAGGGGGGCGGGTTGGGTCGATTGGGACTGGATTAAATTAGTATGTAGATTTATACCAATCAGGTGACAGGTTGGTGAGGAAGCCATGTTTTCCTCGCTCACTTGATTCAGATTCGCACATTCTCCTCAATGTGTTGCAGCTGTGGATTATTGCCTCCATAGGGTATGGCTTGAACCTTCTCTCAAAGGGTAACACATGATCCAACTGTGTGTTCATCTGGAGAAAGTAGTTGGCTAGTCCAGTCTCTAGCAACTGTCATTCAAGACTACTGCCCCTCTCTATACTGACTGACCTTGTAGGGAAAGTGTTCAAAGAGGAAGCCAGAGGCTGAGCCTGAGGGGGTGTAATATAGCCCCAGATAATGACTTCTTTCTACTGCTGTGTGTGTGTGTGTGTCCCCACCCCAACACACACACACACACACTGGAGATAAGTCTATAAGAAGTCTGGATGTCTGCGTTAAGCCAAAGGTCCACCAGGAGATAGTGGTTCTAATAAAGATGTAGTAGCTTCAATGTCTTTGTTTTGGCCGTTTGCATATTGGCTGTGACTCTCTACTAGTGTCCATTTTGCCAGTTTGACTCTGTTTTTAAAGTGTGTGAGGTTAATGTCAGACAATGTTGGAGACTAGATAGTAGTTCTTTCTCCTGATGTGACTTGGACCTTGTGTTATGGAAGTATGTCACCCTACAGAAACACAACAGATATGTGTGTGTTGTCCTCTGTCCCAGCCATATGCTGCCTGCATCCCGCCCAGCCCCAGCCAGTCTGACCCCCAGTCCCTAATCCACTGCAGCTCAGCTCAGCAGTCACTGCGGTCTGTTGATCAGGATCCAACCAATCCCACCACCCTCCAACACCCCACCAACCCCCTGCTGTTTTGGTCTAATGTAACACATTCCAGATTAGCGTTCTTGTGTTTTGCTTGTTTGGTACTCTCTCTCGCCATCTTTCTCTCTTTCTTTCTCTCGCTCTCTCACACACACACACTCTTGATATCAGGATGTATTTTATTTTGCTTGGTGACCTGGGTAAGGAAGTAGACGGAGGCTGAGGGTTTGATCCGGCTGGCTGTCCTCAGATTACACCACTCCCTCCCTAGAGAAGCTGCTGCCTCCTCCTGCCCCATTTCACTTTAATCAATGTAATCAAGTTTGCCTCTCATCTGGCCAGCAGCACATTACCGTGGCTCCATCCCAAATGGTACCCTGTTCCCCAAAGGACCAGAAGGGCTCTGGTCAAAAGGTAGTGCACTATATAGGAATAGGGTGCCATTTGCGACAAAGCCAATGTCAGTGGTTCTGACAGGGGGAGGGGTATTGTATAGTAGTAGAGGTGACTACTGCTGAGTTAGAGGTCTGATATAGCTGGATGTGGATGCCCTCTGGTGAAGTTGGCAGCTGATTTCTCCTCCCCATGGGTCTCTCTGTGTATGTATGTGTGTGTGTGTGTGTGTGTGAGTTCACTGTGTGTCTCACCCATCCCACAGGGTCATACAGGGCACCTTGTACTAGCCTCGTATTACATCTCTCTATCTCTCTCTCTCCCCCTCTCTCTACGTTACCTGCTGCTGAGTGTCTCCATAGCGACGGAAACCAACAACACACTGTTTGCTGGTCAGAGGCAGATTTGAGATCTGCTGATGTATGGGAGATTAAGTTTACTCATGCCTTGACAGAGCAGCACGTTTTCTGTATCGGTCACTATTACCGCTGCCGCTTTTTGGCATTGTTTCCTTCTGGAAGGATTTTTATTTATTTTATTTAACCTTTTATTTAACTAGGCAAGTCAGTTAAGAACAAATTCTTATTTACATTGACGGCCTTCCCCAGCCAAACCCGGACAAAGCTGGGCCAATTATTCGCCGCCCTATGGAACTCCCAATACCGGCTGGTTGTGATGCAGCCTGGAATCGAACCAGGTTCTGTAGTGACGCCTCTAGCACTGATATGCAGTGCCTTAGATCGCTGTGCCACTCGTGAGCCCTCAAAGGATGAGCGTGTCCACACTCCTACACTGTCAAATAAGGTTGTGTGTGTGAGAGAAAGTCCTTTAAGCTGTGTCCTTTTTACCAGGCCTACCATTGACCTTGTGACGACGGACATGGTGGGGTCTTCATCAGTGAGGCAGTCTCATTCTAACCCTCTCCCAGAGGACAGCCTATTGTCCCTTTATGGCCACATGTCACAATGACCTCTCAGCCCAGTTAGTTGATATACATCCACACAATGGACACAGACACACACGCCCTCCGTCAAATCCGCAGATTGACATTGAAACACACACGCACACAGATTGACACCCACAACAGATGCACTTTCTAGAAAAAGGGAAAATCAAACACCTGCCAATAAAAAAAACACACTTCATGCTTTGTATGTCTGCCCAAGCACACACACACCTCCCTGCCTGTCAAATCAATCCCTGTTGGATGCTCCTTGGTGGCCTTTATGGGTGGAAGTTATTCCTCTGAGCCAAAAGAGGGATGTGAGGTTTTAATTCTATTAATTTATTTCAAATTTTATTTGTCACATGCACCAAATACAACGGGTATAGACTTGACCGTGAAATGCTTACTTACTAGCCTTTTACCAACAATGCAGAGTTTAAAAAGTAAGACATTTAGCATGAACAAGGAGCTATATACAAGGAGCAACGGTACCGAGTCAATGTGCAGGGGTATGCAGTAGTTGAGATATGTACATGTAGGTAGGGGGTCAAAGTGACTAGGCGATCAAGATGGATAATAAACAGAGTAGCAGCAGCGTATGTGGAGAGTGTTAGTGTGTGTGTGGTGTCAATTTGTGTTTATGTGTCAGTGTGTGGGTAGATTCCAGTGAGTGTGCACAAAAGGGTCAGTGTAAATAGTCCCATTAGCCATTTGGTTAACTGTTCAGCAGTATTATGGATTTGGGTAGAAGCTGTTAAGGAGCCTTTTGGTCCCAGACTTGGCGGTCCAGTACCACTTTTCGTGCAGAAGCAGAGTGAGCAGTCTATGGCTTGGTGGCTGGGGTCTTTTGACAATTGTTTGGTCCTTCATCTGACACCGCCTGGTAAAGAGGTCCTGGATGGCAGGGAGCACGCCCCCAGTCATATACTGCGCCGTTTGCATCAAATCAAAGTTTATTGGTCGCGTACACAGATTTGCAGATGTTATTGCAGGTGCCACTAAATACTTGTTTCTAGCTTCAACAGTTCAGTAATAATACCTAGCAATACAAAACTGTGTGTATGGAAAGTATATGACTAGAAAATGTGTGTACAGCAGTAGTTATATAGGATGAGTCATGACTAGAATACAGTATATACATATAAAATGAGTAAAACTGTATGTAACAAATATTCAAATGACCAGTGTTCAATGACTCTATGTACATAGGGCAGGGTACTAGACCGGCTAAGGGTGACTTTGTAACAGTCTGATGTCCTGGAGATGCAAGCTGTTTATCAGTCTCTCGGTCCCAGCTTTGATGTCCCAGTACTGTCGTCTCCTAGATGGTAGCGGGGCGAACATGCCGTGGCTCGGGTGGCTGAAGTCCTTGACAATCTTCTGTGACAAAGGGTGATGTATATGCCGTGGATGGCAGGCAGTGTGCCCCCGATGAGACGTTGGGCTGACCGCAACACCCTCTGGAGAGCCCTGTGGTTGCGAATGGTGCAATCTATCCACGGTTTTTGGTTTGGGAAACTTGTTATTGTCACAGTGGGAACAACATGCTCTATGCACTTCCTGACGAACCCTGTCACCGAGTCAGTGTATATTTCGAGACTATTCTCAGAGGCGACCCGGAACATTTCCTAGTCAGCGTGATCAAAACAATCTTGACGTATAAATTCCGATTGGTTACTGGGATTTCCCGCCCATACTCTCACCGTTTTCCCAGGAAAGGAACTGTGAGATTATTTCTATGAACAGCCTGACGTAAAATGGAACTGTTAAATTTGATGCCATTTCTACATCTGGCTTCTCTACGGGCCACGGCCAAAACTCTCTGCTATCTGCATGATCAATCATCAACGCTCAGGGTGAGAACGGAAAGCGCATTGCGTTATGGAGCGCAGTTCACAATGCATGTATCATCTCATCATACTAACTTTTCTTATTGTGAAAGGTGGGAAGGACTACGTTTGCTGCGGCATAGCCTAGGGTACAGTAATATAAGGACTGAATGTGTGTCTAATTTACACATCTCCAACTGGTTTCGGGGGTCACCGTATTTTTTTTAATCTTCAAGTCATTTTGTAAAATTCCAGATGCAAAGTTTTAAAACGGCTTATCACTCGAATATCGTTGATTTAAATCAGTGTGCATGCTGTCTTTCTCTCCAGTTTCGAAATAGATAAGCTTAATGCTGTTCAATATACAGTATGTATACACGGAGTGTACAAAACATTAGAAACACCTTCCTAATATTGAGTTGCTCCCCCTTTTGCCCTCAGAACAGCCTCAATTTGTCGGGGCATGCACTCTACAAGGTGTCAACAGCATTCTAGAGCGATGCTGGCCCATGTAGACCCTTATGCTTCCCACAGTTGTCAAGTTGGCTGGATGTCTCTTGGGTGGTGGAACATTCTTGATACACACTGGAAACTGTTGAGCCTGGAAAACCCAGCAGCATTGCAGTTCTTGACCCACTCAAACTGGTGCTCCTGGCACCTAGTACCACACCCTGTTCAAAGTCACCCTCTGAATAGCACACATACACGATCCATGGCGCGATTGTCTCAAGGATTAAAACTAATTCTGTAACCGGTCCCCTTCATCGACACTGATTTGAAGTGGGTTTAACAAGTGACATCAATAAGGGATCATAGCTGTCACCTGGTCAGTCTGTCATGGAAAGAGCAGGTGTTTCTAATGTTTTGTATAGTAAGTGTAGTTGTCCTACCCTACCCTTTTTCAGGTCATAAATTCAATGCAGTATTAGCCTTAGATTTAGCTAATGAATGACAAGGTATATTTAAGCTTCTAACATACAGCCTGTCTATTGCGCAATAGGCTCCTGCTCTCCGCTGGCCTCTTCTTATAAAGTTCCTTTGTTTTGTTGAGAGAGAGGTTATTTTCCTGGATCCACTCTCCCAGCGCCCTCGCCTCTGCCCTGTAGACTCTTGTCATTGTTGGTAATCAGGCCTACTACTGCAAACTTGATGATTGAGTTGGAGGCGTGCATGGCCACGCAGTCATGGGTGAACAGGGAGTACAGGAGGGGGCTAAGCAGGCACCCTTGTGGGGCCCCTGTGTTGAGGATCAGCGAAGTGGAGGTGTTGTTTCCTACCTTCGCCACCTGGGGCGGCCCATCAGGAAGTCGGAAGACCTATTTGCACAGGGCGGGGTTCAGACAGAGTGCCCCGAGCTTAATGATGAGCTTGGAGGGTACTATTTTGTGGAATGCTGAGCTGTAGTCAATAAACCGCATTCTTACATACGTATTCCTCTTGTTCAGATAGGATAGAGCAGTGTGCAGCGCGATGGTGATTGCATCGTCTGTGGATCTATTGGGGCAGTAAGCAAATTGAAGTGGATCTAGGGTCTCAGGTAGAGGTGATATGATCCTTGACTAGTCTCTCAAAGCACTTCATGATGACAGAAGTGAGTGCTACAAGGCGATAGTCATTTAGTTCAGTTACTTTCGCTTTCTTGGGTACAGGAACAATGGTGGCCATCTTGAAGCAAGTGGGGACAGCAGACTGGGATAGGGAGAGATTGAATATGTCTGTTAACAATCCAGCCAGCTGGTCTGCGCATGCTCTGAGGACGCGGCTTGGGATTCCATCTGGGCCTGCAGCCTTGCGAGGGTTAACACGCTTTGTCTTACTCACGTCGGCCGCTGAGATTGAGTGCCCACAGTCCTTGGTAGCGAGCCGCGTCGCTGGCACTGTGTTATCCTGAAAGTGGGTAAAGATGGTGATCAGCTTATCCGGGTGCAAGACGTCGGTATCCGGGTGCAAGACGTCGGTGTCCGCGACGTGGCTGGTTTTCCCTTTGTAATCCGTGATTGTCTGTAGAACCTGCCACATACGTATAGTGTCTGACCCTTTGGATTGCGACTCCACTTTGTCTATGTACTGTACAAACGTTTTGCCTGTTTGATTGCCTTGAGGGAATAACTACACTGTTTGTATTCGACCATATTCCCCGTCACCTTGCCATGGTTAAATGCGGTGGTTCGTGCTTTCAGTTTTGCACGAAAGCTGCCATCTATCCACGGTTTCTCGTTTGGGTAGGTTTTAATAGCCATAGTGGGTACAAAATCTCCTATACACTTCCTGATGAACTCACTCACCGTATTCGTCAATGTTATTCTCAGTCCCAGTCCGCGTGATCAAAACAATCCTGAAGCATGGATTCTGATTGGTCAGACCAGGGTTGAATAGACCTTAGCAAGAGTACTTCCTGTTTGAGTTCCTACCTATAAGGAGGGAGGAGCAAAATGGAGTCGATCAGATTTGCCGAAGGGAGGGCAGGGGAGGGCTTTGTTGGCATTTTGAAAAGTTGAGTAGCAGTGGTCCAATGTTTTACCAGTGCGAGTACTACAGTCAATGTGTTGGTAGAACTTCAGTAGCGTTTCCCTCATTTGCTTTGTTAAAATCACCAGCTGCAATAAATGCGGCCTCAGGATATGTGGTTTCCAGTTTGCATAAAGTCCAGTGTAGTTCTTTGGGAGCTGTTGTGGTATCGGCTTGAGGGGGATTATACACGGCTGTGACTATAACCAAAGATAATTATCTTGGTCGGCATTTGATTGAGGTATTCTAGGTCGGATGAACAAAAGGACTTGAGTTCCTGTATGTTATCACAATCACACCATGGGTAGTTAATCATGAAACATACACCCCCGCCTTCTTGCCGGAGAGTGCTTTATTCCTGTATTCGTGATGTACTGAGAAGCCAGATGGCTGTATGGACGGGGACAGTATATCCCTAGAGATCCATGTTACCGTGAAACAGAGTATTTTACAATCCCTGATGTCTCTCTGGAAGGAGATCCTCGCCCTGAGCTAGTCTTCTTTGTTATCCAGAGACGAAACTTTAGCAATTAATATACTCGGAAGCGGTGGCTGGTGTGCACGCCTCCTGAGTCGGATTAGAAGTCCACTCCGAATACCTCTTCTCCGCCGGCGGTGTTTTGGAACAGCCTTTGGAACAAGTTAAATTGCCCTGGGTGGTACGAACAAAAGATCCAATTCGGGAAAGTCGCATTCCTGGTCGTAATGCTGGTGAGTTACCGCAGCTCTGATATACAAAAGTTATGTCTGGCTGTATGTAATAACAACACAAAACATTTTCTGTGCTAATAATGTATACAAAATAACACAAAGTTGCTTCGGAGCTAGAAGCAGAGCTGCCATATCTGTCGCCGCCATTTTACTTGAAGCTCTTGACCCGTTCCACTACAGTCCCGTCAATGTTTTATGACTTGGGAATTGGAGTCCCGTATGGTCTGCGGTGTCTGCCTCTCTGTACCATTGATTCGTTTTAATTAGCCCAAAGTGTATAATAGCCCAGGCTTTACCTGAGATGAATGGAATCTGCACCAGAGACTGACTGACTTCCCCCTGTGTGTGAAAGAGCGGCTGTGTGTATGCACATTTCTGTTTGCAAGTGTGTGCGCTTGTGCATATATCACCTTTGAGTGTGTGCACATTTAAGTGTGTGTGTCACTCTGGCTGTCCCCCTCAACCCCTTCGCAGCGGTGACAGGCATCATCCTCCAGGACTAGCTGGGTGGATTGGTAATGGGATTATATGGCCCAGAAAGAAAACCCTCTTAAATTAAGTCCCCAGCGAGCCTAGCAGCTCCTGCGCTCTCGCTCCACAACTAAAGTCTCTGTAAAGACATGCGCGGAGCCACTTGGCAGGCCTTTGCAGACAGTTATTTACTATACAGGTCTGTTTGGGAGTGCGGAATGGTAGATTACAAGCCTGTGTACGGTTCCATCTTTGGCGGGAAGTTGCCACTTTTCATGTCCTGTGCGGGACGGTTTGTGGAATGATTATTTCCCTGTCTGCTTAGCTGTTACACTGCTGATTCACTGTCGTCAGATTCAGGTGTTTACTTTTATCTCTTGAAGTCAGCTGTGTCTGATCTTAATCTCCGCAGCTTCTAGAGCATGGGCACTGGGCAATGCTATCTCTGTGCACGGGGGAGATAGGAGCCCTCTGTCTCTGTAATATATTCAACCACTCATGGAGGAAATTGGAAGTGAAATGAAAAGCGACTCTAAATGCTGTTTATTAACACAGCCTACGGATGTCTCCTTTTTTTCTGCTTCTGACCAGGGTGTGTCTGTGTTCCACAGGAACGTGAGTTCGGACGGGGCCGAGGCGAGGCGCAGGCTGAGGGAGTGTGAGGGGCTGGTGGACGCTCTGCTCCACGCCCTGCAGTCAGCTGTGGGGAAGAAAGACATGGACAACAAGGTGAGCCGCCAGCTCCACACACCTCCCCATACGCATCATTCTACCTGTACATTATTATAACAGTATTTTGTGTAGTCGTTGGGGACATTTGATACCACGAATGCTGATTTGTCTTCTGTTTTGCTTGTCTCCAGTGGGTCTCTTTATCTAGTTTGGAAGCGAGTAAACAGTCCCTTTCATATCATATTCCGAGAACAATCTGTGCAGGTTGAGCTGACAACTCTTTGTCCCCGCCTCCTCCAGTCTGTGGAGAACTGTGTGTGTATCATGAGGAACCTGTCCTACCACGTTCACAAGGAGATCCCAGGGGCCGAGAAGTTCACAGACCCATCAGTGCTGCAGGCCCCGGGCTCTGTGGGCCCTCAGAGGAAGAAGAAGGATGACGCAGGCTGCTTCGGAGGGAAGAAGGCCAAAGGTGAAAGGCAGGGACGACACAGAGGGAGACTAGACTGGGGAGACATGGGCCCAGTCCCAAAACGAACCGCTTCCGTGCACCGTCAGTGTTTGATGTTCTGTAGGAACCACTAATTAACACACACAGAGAAAAAAAAGAGGACCGAAACCCATTATACTATACTCAAAATGGGCCCTGTCAGTTTGAATAGGTTACTGTATGTATCCAGGCCTATGCTAACAGTATTTCAGCTCTTTCGAGCTCTATTTACCTCGTACCCTTCAGCCCAGAGCTATTTCCCCATAGCAGACAGTTATTTAGTAAAGGCTACCCTCTGGTTCTAGACAGAGATGTAATTAGTGTAGGCTACCTCTCAATCACTGACGAATGGCTGAACAACAAGTAGAGGTCCCTCTCCCACAACAAATAATGACAGCAATGAATCACTTAGTCAATGAGGTGTGACCCAATCTCACTGACCCCTCACAGTCCGGAGGGGGATGCTACTGATTTAGAGGCCAAGAAGCACTGGGGCGTGTTTCTGGAAATGTGTGTGTGTGTGTGTGTGTGTGTGTGTGTGTGTGTGTGTGTTTACAGATTGAATATTATAGATGGCAATCGCAGGCGAATTAGCCAGTCTGCTGCTATTGTACACAGCAGTTAATGTGGTGTGTTTAGTCTTCACAGGCCCTGGAGGTGTACTTTGAAGGAAAGATGGCCTACATTAAAAATGCTTAACACGCCCTTCCAAAAACAGTGTGAGTGCGGGAAGGGGTGTCAGATCTTGCAAGAGAGTCGTTTAGACAACACGGTCTCTCCCAGCAATTTGTTACCCGAGTTAAATTGTCTAAATTTACCCCCCCGAATCCTGACACTTGCCATTACACCCATTATCATGAACAGACGCTTCAGGCCCAGCATTTTTACCCAATGCAAAATGGTTGCATTTTACATTTCTCTTTTTGTTATTGATTCCTATATTCCTGTGCTGTTGTGTGTGTGTGGCTGGCTTAGTGCCTTGAGTGGCAGTGACTGTCCCTCTCTCTCCTCGTCTGTGCTGCTGCAGTGTGATCGTACACACACACACTTTCTCTAATGAGCCGAGTACACTGACACCACAGCCTCTTAACTCTGTCCCAGGAGAGTCACCTATGGAGTGCTAATGGGTTTTATTCTCCACTTGTCACCATTCTGCCCTAAGTACTTGTTTCTTACCTTCTATTCTCACACTCTCTTGCTATCTCTTTCCTTCTCCCTCCCTTGTGTTCTCTCTTTCTCTCTCTCTCAGCTTTCCTACTCTCTCTTCCCTTTTTCCCTCTGAACTTTATAGCCCCAAGTTGACTTTAAACTGAACTTGTTTGTATTATGTCACCTCTAATCCACACAACCTATTTTATCATTTACTCTTCTCTTCTCCCTGCTTGTGTTTTTTGGCATTGCTGCTGCTTCCTTGGCTAACTATAGAGGAGTGGTTTAATCAAGGTGAGTGTCCTCCTGTCTCACTATCTCACCCCTCCCCTTACTGTAGCATCAGTAGTTTGGATCTCCTCCAAAACTGAGAAGTTTCACGGACTTGACTTGTTTGCCCTCTTAATTTGCTGTGGCCTTGCTGTGGTTCTCACTCCTTCATCCTACCACACAGCATCGTAGTGTTAGTAGTTCAAACCTTGCCTAATCACGAGGAGTAGGGGAGACCAGGTAAGACCAATAAGTTTGGGTAGTGAAAAGGAACCTGGGATTTAGTTTAGCCGTGTCCCGTCCGTGTTGACGATATGGATGGAGAGTTCATTAGCTGGCCCACCCTGCTCAATTACCTTCCCTCCCTCCCTTATTAAAGGACGTTCCCCACTAGGCTGCTACTAGACATGTATTGTGTGTGTGTGTGTGTGTGTGTACTCTGTCCATCTGTGTTTGAATGTGTGTGTGCAGTATACGTACACTCACACTGTGTCTTGTCCATCTGCGTGTGTGTGGTCATGCAGTGATCTCAGGGACATTGTCAATGAACTCTCTGGTGTAGTGGATGGTTCACCCACTTTTTTTTGTGAAGGCGACAGTTGACCCACTTTTGCAGAAAAATGCATTGAAAGTATAGTGAGCGTTACTTCACCCCCCCCCCCCCCGTGACCGGCGATGGGAGTTTACCACTACGCCACTGGTCTGGTTGTCTGTTTAACATGTACAACTGTTCTCTCTCCAATCTCAATCCAGGCAGGAAAAACGGAGAGAATGCCAAAAGCTACGACACGCTGGATCTCCCCAAACGCACTGAACCCACAAAAGGTAGGCTTGTTCTGTCAGAGGTTCCCTTATTACAGCTTCGACCGGTCACTCCTGTTCCCGCTCACTAAAAAGGAGAATATCCCAAATATTTGCAAGTGTGTGCACGAGCATTGAATCACCTTTGTGTGTGTGTGTGTGTGTGTCACTCAGCAGGACACGTTGTTAGAGAGAAGTGACGGTTGAAATCGTCTCCCCAAATTAGCCTTGTTTTGACGACAAACGCTACCAGGAAAAGAAAACACAGCTTTGTTGGCAGAGATCACAGGCATCAGGCCTTTTGTAAAGGGCTCCCAAACATTTCAGCTGATTTGGAATCAGTTCCTTTACATGGGAGATGAAAAGCAGCAGTAAATCAGGTTCTGCAACCCCAACAGTGTCACTATAGAACTGTATGATACCCAGTAGCCCTTGAATCTGAACCACACACACCACAAGGTGAACCTATAATCCAAGGTGCCTTGAGAAATGTTATTTTACTTATAAAGGAATGCAACAGTATTATAGTAAGTTCCAACTAGATACAAGGCGGGACAGTCCCCTCCTGTTTCAGCAGTGTTGGAACACTGTTGACGGGTGGGAATGGCTGGTTCAGGCAGGCAGACCGCTATACCCCAGCAGCAGGTTGGAATTGGATTTGATGGTGGGTAGTGGAAGCAAGCGAGTCACCCTGGGCCTGTGCGGCAAAGCATGTCTGTCAGCCGTGAGTCTTCTCCAGCCTCTCCAACCCCCTCTACAGTTACTGATACAGAACCTAAGAGGACCAACACACAAGGGATTGTTGCAGTACTCCCCTCCCCTTAGCTGAGCCAGTACTTTACTCCTATAGGCCTACTTGTTCTAATGTCTTATCTCAATGATTTACTTGTAACATAAGAGACCCTACTTGCACTGCTTATTTCTAATACACTTGAGGAATGTTATGCCACTGAGGCGGTTTGCTGTAACTCTACCGTTTCGATAGAATATATATATAGGTTTATCGTTGTACTGTTCCTTCTATTGATCGAATGAGCCGAAACGTTTCCACCTGCACCCTTTCCTCGTCTTTCTGAAGAATAAACATCCCAATTGGTTGCTGCAGTCCAACATTGGCATGCAGGATGCCACAACAAATCTCTTTGTGCTTTGCCTCTGTGTGCGCGCATCTCTTTTATCGCGTGCCTCCTTTTATGGTGTGTGTGCGTGCGTCTGCCTGCATATAGTAGGGGTGTGTTTGTCTGCATATAGCAGCTGAGAGAGATACAGTATATTTGTGTGTGTTGTGGGCTATGCGATATTCACACATCAGCGCCTTCATCAAGGTCTAATGGCATCCGCTCAAAGTCAATAGCATTTCCTGTATGTCTGCAATTAGCCACATTAGCTAGTCAAAGTGGGTCTCTCATTAAACTAGATTACAATTAATTGCGGTGCTTTAAGGTGTTAAGCCGATTCTGCCTCCTTTTTATCGCTTTAAAGTAAAGCAGATGAGCTGGGAGGAGGGTAATTAGCATGTTCCACAGGCTGCGCTTACTGGAAGCGCAACACAACACTGGCTGCACTAGAGGCAGTGTTTGGCTAGCTGCAATGTGATAAGGTTTCAATGGCACACAATTAGAAGTAATCCTCTTGTCTTGCGTTTTGACTTCTGAGAATCTGAGATCAATAAAAACCACTTTTGTCTTGAATCCATCAATAGCCTAGGTGTGTGGAGACATTGTACGCAAAACAAAAATATAAACGCAACATGTAACGTGTTGGTTTCATGAGCTGAAATAAAAGATGTTGACTCCTACGCACCTGGAACATACCCTTTTCAGTACTAAGGACCTTAAGAGGGCAAACTGCCTCTGTTTCTGAAATAAAAGATCCCAGACGTTTCTCATACTAATATCTCTCAAATGTTGTGCACGAATGTGTTTTACATCCCTGTTAGTAAGCATGTCTCCTTTGCCAAGATAATCCATCCACCTGACAGGTGTGGCATATAAAGAAGCTGATTAAACCGCATGATCATTACACAGGTGCACCTTGTGCTGGGGACAATAAAAGACCACTCTAAAATGTGCAGTTTTTATCACACAATACTATGCCACAGATATCTGAAGTTGAGAGGGAGCGTGCAATTGGCATGCTGACTGCAGGAATGTCCACCAGAGCTGTTGCCAGAGAATTTAATCGCCTCCAACGACATTTTAAAGAATTTGGCAGTATGTCCAAGTGTCGTGTTGGCGAGAAGTTTGCTGATTTCAACTTTGTAAACAGAGTGCCCCACGGTGGTGGTGGGGTTATGGTATGGACAGGCATAAGCTACGGACAATGAACACAATTGCATTTTATTGATGGCAATTTGAATGCACAGATACTGGGACAAGATCCAGAGGTCCATTGTCGTGCCATTCATCCGCTGCCATCACCTCATGTTTCAGATGAACTGTAACTCAGTCAAATATTTTAAATTGTTGCATTTATATTTTTGTTCACTATACAGTATGAGGAGGAAATTATAGTCCTAGAAAAGCTTTCCACTTTCGCTGACTCACCCAATGATGCGTAGCTCACTCTCCGGCGATGGACGATTTACTCTCATGCCAAAAGCCCATCTCTTGTTTTACTTTGTAAAACAATGTTCGTAGCCTACAGTCAGATTCGTGTTATCTTTTAAGCAGGAGCTATTTGCTTTTCAACCTGTGTTTGAAATATTGCGAAAGGCTTGTTCTGGCTTCATGCTGTTAACTGATAGATTTGCCGCGTGTTCCCGGGCTATATGCCTCGTGATTGGGCTTCATTAACACGATCCACAGCTAGGCTATTTTTTTTAAGAAGCTATTGGTCCTATGTGGCAGGTTCCTGTCTAGCGGAGGGAGGGATACGGATCATAGAATGTGAATCTCATTCTAGTTCTGAGACCGGATACAGGCCCGCTTCTCCCTCTCACCACCGCAACGGCCCTTCGTGGTCTCAAACTTGTGCGCACAGTTTGATCAACATTATAGCCTGAGACGGCCCAACACAAACTCATTCTTTAGAACATCAGGTCGCGGGCTCAAAATCTACGTTCCCACATTACGTTTTTAGGAGGCTGGATAATTAATGAGGCAGCAACTCGAATTGACTCGGATCGCCTTTATTTGAATGTTTACATTGCAAACAGTGTTTAAAAAGAATACATGCATGTATAGGTTCCGGAAACGAAACAGTCCAAAACGAAGAGGTGCCGGCTCAAATTAAGCACTGGTTAAAACGATTTGTGTTTGAGAGTTTAAATGTTACCCTGTGATGTAAATGTGGTGTGGTAAAGTTTACACGTACCTATTGCTCAACTGGATGAATCATTTTGTAGTATAAAAGTACTATTGCAGCTGTAGTCTACCCATGATTTGTTCACATAGGATATTACATTTACCTGCGCTGTTTATCTATGATAATCCTGTGGTTGTACGTTTAGCTACGTTAATGTCCCTGTTTGTCGAGATTTTGGGAGCTATTCTCCTCAAATGCATTGGCAGAGGGAGAGATTTGTGGGAGATTACATGTGTAGTTCAGCCCTGATCTGTTGTCCAATGGAGGTCACAGACCCTCCGCATCACTTACCAACAGGCTGCAGTCTATGATTACGGTAAAAACCACATGAGATTTAGGGTCTCCAGCAGTGCATTTAAAAAAAAAAAGCATACACAGACACGCAATCACACACACTAGTAGTGACTGGTCTGCACCCAATCAGAGCGCGGCGGAAGAGTCCCAACTGAAGCGTTATGTTACAGACATGAAGTCTCTATCATTTTAGGGACTCCATTTTTAATTCACCATGAGGTTGTTAATTCTGTGTATAGCTAATTCTCTCTGCCTGATTGCACTATAAACAGACCTGTTGACAGTACAGAGATTATTAAAGGACTTCCTAAGTTCCTGTTATTGCATTATTCATAGCGTTGAACAGGCGCTGGAACAAAAGTAATTTAAGAACTCTGAAAGAAGAAAGCGTTTCATTAAGGAGAGAGAGCGACCGAGTTGATGGGACACACACCCCAACGTTAATTGAAACCGCACCACACGTAAACCTTTTGCTTTGAGGAAAGGTCATGTACGAAGTGTGTGTGTGTCTCAGCCCAACGTTTATTGAAACCGCACCACACGTAAACTTTTTGCTTTGAGGAAAGGTCATGTACGAAGTGTTTGGCACGGAGTGTGTATATGTACCCTCGCAGAGAGCAGAGGGAAATCACTTCAAAACAGTTTTTTGTTTTGTTTCTTCAGTACCGGAGGTGTGGATAAAGAGAGGGGGGGGGGCATCAAAGTGGAAAGATGCAGTTTTGAAAAAGGAGAAACCGAAGGAGGGAGAGAGTCCTGGGAGGAGAGAAGGCACAGATTAATCATTTTTGTTTTGTATTTTTTCCGCAGCACATTGTTTTTGATCTCTTCCTCTCGGGCCTTCCCCACTCACTACTACTCCGTTTACTCTAGCAACCTGCATGAGGATAGCTGAGCACAACAATCAAGCTAAGTCACATACTGTACAGTACAGCTGTATAGAGATGCTATGCTTCTGCTGTAAAATAGCCAAAGTGCAATTTTGCAAAGTTCACGACGCAGGCGACTTGTGTTCGGATGTCCTTAGTTGCCATCCCAGGCACTGTGTGTATCCTTCCACCTCTGTTGTGTTTTCCCTAAGCCAGCACTCTTTCATGATGCTTGAATGTTTGTTTAATGACTAGGATGAATGCCTTGTTCAGCTTTTCTTACAGTATTTACAACAAGGAGGATTGATTAAAGCTGCGTTAAGCTGTATTAGTGTACCGTACTTAGTAGTGGCCGTAGGAGTGAGGGAGGGAGCAATCGAGAGGTAGCCGGGGCAAAGGTTCATGAGTCCCCTCGGGACTCAGTCTTAGAATGTGTTTTTAATTTTCCTTTCTCTTTTCATGCACCTCTCCTCTCCACTGTGCTTTGGAAAGTTTGCCTATTTTGGAGATGTACGTTTTCCCTTCGCCGAACAAACAAGTTGAAGAATTGAGGTAACAATTCAGTAACAACACTACGACTCCATAATGCTTTAACGGCTTAGTTTAGGAGCCTAGCGTTTAATTTGAAGAGTTTTAAAACGTCAACAGCAACTCGAGCCTCACTGTGGTGTGTTACTGCTGCGTAACCTTAACCACGCTGTTAACCTTACGCCTAACCTAAAATGATTATTTCAGGAATTTGTGGCTGTGCTATCTTGTGGAAACTCAGGGAATGTACTTGGTTTATGCTGAAAGGGTCAAGTCATGTTTGAACTGGAGTTCCATCTGGTCATACAAGGTGACAAAACCATAGGTCATTGCCATATCATGTAACTTCATTTGAACAGTCTTTTACAACCTACAGGAAATCTATCTTTTTTTTTTATACCTATGCTCTCTGACTCACGGATGTGTTTTGAATCCCACTTGACTAATTGTTGTGTATTGAATGGTGACTGTCAGTATGGAGGCAAGGCGTGTACCTCTGAGGTGCTTTGTAGACCACGGAGGGGAACTAAATGTTTCCCTTGAAGATTGTCACTGCTTTACATTTATCACATTCGCAACCGGAACCCGGAGTCTGACGGAAGGTTCTGAAGGAATTGGAATGCTCCTAGTCCCTGTGGATTGATTCTTTTTTAATTTATTTTTTGAGCTTACACAGAAACTTTCCTTACCTCCATAACAGAAAGTAAACGCCTTCCATTTCCCCTTATTTAACTCCCAAAACTGTTCAGTAATCTCTTGTGTAATAACTTGAGATGTGAGTCAGTATTCAAAACCGGAGGGAAAGTTAGGGCAGATCGACAGGCCCGCCCCGAGTGAAAGTAGAAACTCAGTAAATTATTCATACAGTTATGTTGAGACTGCAGCCGCAATCCCCCACCCAGAGAAAGCATGTCTCCATCTTCAGAAGAGCTTCACTACTGAGGAATGTAACACCGAGATAGCGAAACGATAACTCTCGGGACTGCTATATGCACACAAACACACACACTCTCGCTCTCTCTCTCGCTCTCTCTCTCGCTCTCTCTCTCTCGCTCTCTCTCTCGCTCTCTCTCTCTCTCTCGCTCTCTCTCTCGCTCTCTCTCTCGCTCTCTCTCTCGCTCTCTCGCTCTCTCGCTCTCTCGCTCTCTCGCTCTCTCGCTCTCTCGCTCTCTCTCTCTCTCTCTCTCGCTCTCTCTCTCGCTCTCTCTCTCGCTCTCTCTCTCGCTCTCTCTCTCGCTCTCTCTCTCGCTCTCTCGCTCACTCACACACACACACACACACACACACACACAAACCTGCCTCCAACTGACAGGGTGACTCCTTATCTCTCAAAACACAAATATTCCTCAGCTGTTCCTCACCCCTTCCGCCTCTTCCTCTCCTCCTGCTGTTAGATTTAGCAGGATGGTGAGACTTTGCGCGGTTGGTGCCAGTGCCAAACACCTCCTGCCCCCGTCACGTGCGCCAATGCACACACCTACCTCACACTCGCAGCACCCGTCAGATAAAACATGAGTCTGACTCTGTGAAGCTGCTAGGAGACACTGGAGGCTGTCCCTTATTCAGTGTCATTAGATCGGTCTGCCATGTGAGTGTCTGTGCACACAGAAATGGGAACATTAGCAAGTCTCTATTCTGGAAGGGAATACGGTATGATGAGACTGCTTTTAGCTTTGAGTCACTATCCCAGTCACCATATTGAGCCACCCGTGTTTGTTTGTGGGGGGGCGGTGGCTCCCCAACTATGAGGGGATGAGATTATAAATTAGTTTTCTCTGAATCCAGCTGTATGATGCTCGGTCATAATGAACCATGGCGCTGCCAGCCTGTCAATCGTCGCATGCCAATCACAACCACACTCTGCTGGACTCCGTGTCTCAACTAGTCTGCCTCTGAAACAGAAACACCACGGAATGGGCCCACAAGGAACCAGAAGTCATCATTTGACTTGTCAACGCCTCAGCTCTCGGCTGCAATTTTCTTTTGTGAATTCCCCCGCAAACCATTTCATTCAAACAGTTGATGATCAACTGAAATAATGAGCATAAAAGGAAAGAAAGAAACCAAAGCAAAGGGAGAAAGCCTTGTTGCTGAAGACAGACCGCCCCGTGGGTCATTGGGAATACACTGAGGCTTCAGATAACCCAAAGCTCTGGGAGGTCCCATGTTGAAAGGCTGTTATGCATCATTAGCTGGATGCTTTGGCTCTGTAAAAATAAACCTGCAGTGTGTAGTAGTAGTAGTAGTAGTAGTAGTAGTAGCTGTAGTTAGTGTGTGCGTGTGTGCGACACGATGGCAGATAGCCAGCTCTGATTGCACTAATCTTCCTGTGGTCTACAATCCTCATGACCACTTCCTTTCTCCCTGCGAGATCCGTCATGAAATGTTTCTTATTTTCCACCATAGCTGCCTTGTCTCTCTCGAAACAGTGTTTTCCGTCTCGGCAGAATCTAGCTAGGGAGAGTGTGAAAGGGGGAATCCAATCCACAGTAGCCCTCAATATCATCACGATTCTCTGGATGATTTAGCGTGCTACCCTCTAAACAAGAACGGCTGGAGCAATAATTACAGAGGAGAATTAGCAGCAGGAGGGAAGAATGAGATTTAACCCTCCAATGGGAGCCTTTGTTTGGCCCCGTTTGAGCCAGAATGGGATGTTTCTGTTTTCTATTTCTGCAAGAATCTAATTAAAACCAGCGCAATGGCAGAGACACGACATCGCTGCTAAAGCCACTATGGTGGTTTGCACAACAAAACACCCTCTAGGAAGTCACTGTGTTATGTTGTAGTCAAGCGTTGGCCGTGAATTGGTAGTTCTAAAAAAGTTAGGCCATGTTGTAAACGGGAGTTTTAAAAGCACACCAAGGATCACTGTCCTCAACAGAAGGAAGTGTCTCGAGGCCATGCAGCATTTTCTACACTCCCTGGGTGTATGCTGACAGGGTCAAGTCATGTTTGAACTTCTAGCCAACTAAACTCCTGGGTGTCTGGGCCCGTTGCCCTTCTGGCCGACGAAGTACGCTCTGACTTAGACTATGTTTAGACTGTCAGGGATTGAGATGCAGTCAACTTCCATCCCCATCTCCCCTTGACTGTTTCTCTTTTCCTTTTACTCTCTCTCACACACACACACACACACACACACACATACACATCCCTGTGGTGCGGAGGACAAGGTGTTGTGCCCTTGACCGTGAAGGTGGTGTATTATGTGTCCATTAGAGGGTGTGCTGTTCATCACGCCACTCCACAGACACAGAACATTGCCTGTGAAAATGGCGCAGGCATAAACAGTGTTATAGACCCTTATAAGGGTCTGGTAGTGAATTGTGTGTGTCTGTGTGCTTGTTTGTGTGTGTGTGTGTGGCTATTATGTTCCCATACTTGTGTAGAGAAAGACCGTGATCCCCTTGTTTCCCAGACAAGTATTAAATCATGCCACAGCGTATGGTGTATGCCATAATTGCTGGTACTGTATAATGCCATGCGGGACACAAGCCCAGAGTGAGAGATGGAGCCTGACAGAGACACAGGCGGGCAAAATTCCTCCACCGTCAAACACAATCACTGCCCTCATCGCACACCTGATCCCCAGCCCATCTCGACCAGCCCCAGTCTCATCCCCAAGCCTGCATCTGTCCTTGTCCTAGCTACAGACCCTGTGTCGGCCTTATTTTCCAATCTCCAGTCCTAGACCCTAGCGCCGCGCGTCAACATTTGTCCCCAGCCCCCCTCGGCCTCTCATCAGTGCCCAGGCCCTGATCAAGCCAGAAGCAATACTGGTCCCTCATTTCAAAGTCTCCCCACAGTTCAGATCGTTTAACTCGCCCGTTTAGCTATTTCGCTCCTTCTCAAGATTGTTTCTCCTCCAAACATGATATGTCAGCTTAGCCTTCTAAGTCAAATCAAACGTTATTGGTCACATACACATATTTAGCAGATGTTATTGCGGGTGTAGAGCGATGCTTCTAGCGCTCATCTGTTTTATGATGCCATTAGGCAGACGGGTGTCCTGTCTCGCGTTTGCTCACGTTGCAGTTGACCAGTTGCAATTTATATATTTTTTTACCCTCTCGCTCTCAATTACTAATGTAAAAACAAATGTCCCGTTTCGCTCTCAAATCCTTGTCGGATGCAGTCGCCACGTGTTCAGAATGCCAATTCTCTCATCCTGTTCAACCAAAGGTTTTCATTGCTGACCAGCTGTCTTGTAAGTTTGTGTTCGTGCGTAGCTGCCTCATGACAACTTTACTCACGGCTTTGCCTTCCAGGCTTTGTGTAGCAACACAGAAGGTAATATCTAGTGCTTTATCTCAGTTCTGTCTCTCTCTTGGTTTTCACTGTGCTGCTGGAGTTTAACATTTTGTCTGAGTACGTGATGAGCCTTGACAAACGGTGCCATCCAGCCCTCAAGGTGAGGCTGCAGAACAGAACACTAACCCTGTTCTCTCAGAAACATAACACTGCCTGGGAGACAGAAGGGCTGTTATTAAAAATAACACAAGATACTGGAGACTAATTCAAACCTTGCAATGCCGTTTCTGTCTGAAGTGTGTCACTTTCTGAGGGAAGATGATAGGTGTTATTCGAGGACATTTAGCTTGTCAGTCTCTAAGTGTTCACCAAATAAACTAACTAAGGAGGGGAAATAAGAAGATAATATCTTTAATGTTGTTGTCGGTGTGATCCTCTTTGCCGTGGCGTCGAGTGAACAGATTTGTTAGTCGCGAGGTTGGGGTTGCCGTGGCAACCTCAGCCCTATGCTATTTCGGTTCCAGGCGATACTCTACTCCTCTCTCTACCCTCTGCTGTCCACCACACGCCTCTTACTCCCTCTGCCTTTCCTACACGCCTCCCATCCCTCTTCTGCTTTCTCATCCTCCTCCTTTTCCCCATCTCCTCCACATCTCTCTCCTCATCCTCCATATCCTTATCCATCTCTCACCCTCACGTTTTCTGTCCGCGAATCCATTTTGTGAGCAGCTCAGCCCCCCCCCCCCCCCCGCCCCCCCAGTTCCACGATCCCTCCCACTCCCCCAACCCGATCTCCAGGATTTGAAGTCCTCTGTGATATACAGTCTGACACTAAAGCACTACCGGAGATCCACACACAGACATCAGTGCAGCCTGACCATCAGAGAGCCAGCCAGCCAGCCAGTCCACCAGTCAGCCGACCAACCACTGTGCTCTGGTCTGCGTTGTGAGGCCCTGACAGAGAGAGAATTAGTCCTGAGCCTCCGACCGCATGGGCCTTGGGATCTGAGCCTTATCTGCGGCCTCCATAATAACATCCAGTCCCCCGCAGGTCCAGATATGCATCTAAATGTGTCTGTCCGGCTTGGCCCGGCCACATGCGGAGAGGGTAGCTGCTCTGTTCCTAGACCTTCCCTGAAGTCACACGTAATCCGACTAATGGTCACTGTCTGTCTGAACCCTAGTGAGGATGTAGGGACTGGAAACTAACTGGCCACTGTGTGACTGGGCTGAAGGCAGGCTCTGAGAAACACATTAGCCCATCCCTATGACATGTGGTCAGTTGGAGTTCCTCCTGGACAGAGACATTGACAATAGGTCGGTCAGGGTCACAGCTGAGGTATATTACTGTCTTGCGTGACAAAGGTATCATATAAACCCACGGCCCAGAAGCTATTAGGAGCGATTACATTTTGGATCATTGGCAACAACGCCAGAGCACATTGCATTCCGACTGTTGATCCAAAAAAGGTTGTCTTGATGCTGGAATCACAGCCTCTGGTTAGCCACCCTTTGGAACTTGTTGTTCAGGAGCGGATGAAGAACCACTGAGTGGTTGTTTTCTGTTCTGCTGGAGGACGATGAAAACGGAAAGCTGTCCTTTTTGGATTCAGATCAGGAAAGGTTTGACTTGTGACAAGCACACAATGTGACCCGTTGAGGTGGCCGGCATCGAGGCATCCATGGGAGGACTGGTGGCTCTCTCTCCTCGCGGTAGCTCTGGGCTGGAAGGTCTAGGAGACGTCTCACTCTGGGGTGCCACAGCAGGACCTCATGATCCCCTTTCAACAGGAGGAAGGATGTCTGGTGTCTCCTAAAATGGCAGCGCCGTAGTTGTGATCCAGGATACACTCTGAACCAAACTCTCAAGTATCCGTCAGCCTTTTGACAGTGTCTTCCCATTGATATACCATGCCAGCAGCCAGTGGTGTGGTGGAATGCCGACTATTTACCCAGCCACCGGTCTTCTCTGTCCTGCTGCTCTCTGGGGGTATCTTTGATTAATATTGTAGCTAGCTGTCCATGAGATGGGCTGACCGCCAGTTACTCTCTGTACCCCATTGTCACCTTCCAACTAAATGCCACCAACTGTTTATTTGAATGTGTTGTGCCCTTTATGGTTGCGCAACGCCAATACCCACAGAGACGCCAATACAGAGAGAGAGCGGGAGTGAGGGTGTAAGCATTATTTAGAAGGCTTGACTTTTGCTCTTTGCCTCTAGTGGGATGGCTGTGGTTGAAAGTGGCTGTGCTGGTTTGAATTGGTGCCAGGGGAGAGATGAAGAGGGAAGAAGATGGATGAAGAGGGTGAGAGAAATGGAAAACGAGCTGGAAAGAGAGGGTGAACAGAGCTTCATTCAAACCTCATCTTCATTAGCGGTGAGGCCATCGACTCGTTTGAACTGAAAACAGGCAATTCTCCTATTTTCCATGCATTCTATTTAGTTGTTTTTCAATTCAGCTTCCTTTGCAGTGCACCCAGGGTTAACACACTGCAGCTATTGTCTTTTAAAAGCAGCTGTAATGATGTGATGTGTTAGCTGCTCTCTCCGTGGCTTCCCCTGTGAAAGCATTCATTAACGTTAGCTATGACATGGATGGGAATATGAAAACCTTAAGCATACATTCAGAGCCGGGGGGGTCTCATGGGGTTAAACGTGCGCGTGTTACAGGGCTGGAATGCGGATCCCATGACCTCTGTTCCAAAAGTTGTATTTATTTAGTTAGTGTTTCATAGGGAGAGACTGTAACCCTCTGCTCCTTCTATCTCATTGCCTAACTTCTCTGGAAAACACTGACCTGCTGTAAAAACGGATCCTCTTTGCGGCGCGTTAGAGCTGTAATTGATTGTGGTTTCTGTCGGCCTGCAGATGTTCCTCACGTGATGTGATGACCTTTTAACTGGGCGTCCTTTGAATATAAGAGTGTGGGTGGAAGAAGTGGGAGGCTTAGGTATGAGGCTCGCCTCAGATTGAGGTTACAATATCCCCCATTTTAGTTTTGACTGATGAACAGCACATTTTGATAGAGGGCTAGTGTGTGTGTGTTTCAGCTTGTTTCTGTCAGTTAATCTGTAATGATGTTGCTGCTTGTCAAGCTGCAACACCTGCACTTTTAATTGCAGCCAAGAGTGAACCCACTTGAACCCTATTATTCTAATACTGAATTGATGAGCACTTGCATCACTCACTCGCCTCGACTTTACTTTGTTGTAACCTACTTTCACTCTCACACGGAGTGCAGCACACGCTTCCTCTCCTCTCGACTCTGATAGCCCCTGAATTGAGCCACCAGCATTTGAGTTTGTCGCCGCCCTATCAGCTGACTTAGAAGTGATCTCGGGCCTCCCCAAGTGTGTCCCTCAGCTCGCTGGTTTGATGTCCCGCTCTCTCTTAGCGTTTGACTGCTTGGGAAAGGGGAGGCCACAGCAACGCACTGCTCATCTGACCGACGTCTACTGGAGAAAACATATAGGCATGTACAGGGAATATACTGTACATGCTAGCCTTGCACCCAGAGGGGAGGATAATGTTTGATGTTAGTTTGTGCGTAGGGTGGGGATTGATGGGAGGGGTGTGTGTGCATTCATGTTGGTCAACATTTTATTTTGATTAATTGTAGAATTATAATATGTGCGGTACATGTCAAGGCCTTGAGAGTGCAATATGGGTTTGTGGCTCTAAGAACCAGCAATAGGGGGACGGATCGATCATGTCACAGCAACAACTGATTTATTCACCATGAATTAGAGTTCCCTGCTCACAACCTGCCTGGCTAGCAGCTAGCAGGTAGACGCTAACTAATGACGGAAGTGGTAAATGCAGGTAATACACTGTACTAGTACAGCGTCACCCTACAGCAGGGGTAGGCAACTCCAGTCAGAGTGAATGGTCGAGGGCGGCCGGAACATAATTATATCGCTACAAATTGACCACAACTAAGCCCTAAAAAATAGATTATTTGAAAATGGCAATTATTTCATACCTTCAATTACATTGAGATATGATCACATGTCTCTTGGGAACAGATGACCTAAATCAAACACATTTCTAGCAGAATTCCTGGTGATTTTACAGTCCCCCAGCCCCCCTGTTGCCCACCTCTGCTCTATAGCCTACTAACTAGTCTGACATGAAGGTGAACTATGAAGGCGCGCTGCAAACCATAGAAAAACAAAAGATATGGGGAATCTCTGTGGCTAACCCCAACTGCTATGCATGTCCACTGAAATGTCACTGCAGACCATAGAAATGAACCTTACAGAGTTACTATGTCAACGGTGGACATGGATGCCGAGCTTTGGAGCGCATCTTCATTGGCTGGACATGTGGACATCCCAGAGAGAGCTCTAGAAATGAGTTTAAAGGCCCTATGAATGTCTCTCCTTTCTCATGTGTCTCTGAGGGAACAGTACTTGGCCACGTTATCTGAGCCCTTGGCTCCGAAATAGCAATTTCATAACTGTCTGCCTGGAATTACACGAGAGCGGGGAACGGGGAAATGTACGATTGTTTATTTACAGATTCTTGGTTATTAAAACACTGTCTTGGATTTAAAGTGAACTTGGCACTGGGAGGTTTTAACAGGGCTGAGACTTGGTGTGGAAATAATCTGCCTGCTGTGAAGCCAGTGATTAAATGGCCTTGAATTTGCAGAGTCTGCACTGACTGAATGTCTGACAAAAGCGAAGTCGTATGGAGAAACGTATTGCTGTTCTGTCTGTTTCTGTTCCACTGTTTTACTGACTCTGCTGGCCCAGCTGCGTTATGCTGTTTAAGCCTCAGACGAAAGCAGCTCATTTGTTGTCAGTCACACTTTAGCTGGCCTCTCTTTGATCACTCACATACTGTGGCCTCTCTTTGATCACTCACATACTGTGGCCTCTCTGACTCAGAGCTCCTTAGAAACCCGAATCCTCAACGCCAACAAGGATCTTTCTTTGGTTACAACTGGCAACCCTCTCTCCACGCACCACAATTGGTTTACATGGTTGTGGAGGGGTATTCTGGAGGGATGAGGACAGGAGCTCTGAAAGGAAACCGCTCTATGGACTTTCTGGATCTGGCTACCCCAGGATGAATGGACAAACATCCCCAATTTCCTCTTCCTTCAAAATGATGGGTGTGAACCCCAGATTTAGACTTAAATTGTTATTCAAGGTTTGTACATTTCCTGAAGACAGGTCTGCTCATGCCCAGAATGTAGAATGTAGCCGAGCTCTGCTCCCTCGTGTCTCCTCTCCGTGGCTTTAGAGTAAGTTGTCTGACTCTAGACTTTATCTTTGTTCTTTTCCTCATAAAAGGCCCTTCCAGATATCCAAGTATTCTTCTTGGCGTCATCCATTGAAGCTAGCAGTACTTGTATTAATTATAAGGCTTTCACCACTTTCTACACTGAACAGAAATATAAACGCAACATGTACAGTGTGTGGACATTCCTCCAGTCAGAATGCCAATTGCACACTCCCTCAAAACTTCAGACATCTGTGGCATTGTTTTGTGTGACAAAACTGCACATTTTAGAATGGCCTTTTATTGTCCCCAGCACATGGTGCACCTGTGTAATGGTCATGCTGTTTAATCAGCTTCTTGACATACCACACCTGTCAGGTAGTTAGATTGTCTTCGCAAATGAGAAATGCTCACTAATAGGAATGTAAACAAAATTTGTGTACCAAATTTGAGAGAAATAAGCTGCTTGTGCGTATATAAAATTGCTGGGATCTTTGATTTCAGCTCATGAAACATAGGACCACAGAGCTGTTGCAAGAGAATTTCTACCGTAAGCCGCCTACGTTTTAGAGAATTTGGCAGTACGTCTAACCGGCATCACAACCGCAGACCACGTCAGCCCAGGACCTCCACATCCGGCTTCTTCACCTGCGGGATCGTCTGAGACCTGCCACCCGGACAGGTGATGAAACTGTGGCTTTGTACAACTGAATAATTTCTGCACGAACTGTCAGAAACCTTGTCAGGGAAGCTCATCTGGGTGTTTGTCGTCCTCACCATGATCTTGACCTGACTGGAGTACGACGACGTAACCAATTTCAGTATGCAAATACTCACTTACGATGGCCACTTAACGGTTAAATCCCGGTTTCAACTGTACTGGGCAGATGGAAAACCATGTGTATTTTGTGTGCGTGAGCGGTTTACTGATGTCAACGTTGTGAACAGAGTGCCCCATGGTGGAGGTAGGGTTATGGCATAAGCTATGAACAACGAACACAATTACATTTTATCGATGTGCGATTTGAATGTACAGCGATACCGTGACGAGATCCTGAGGCTCATTGTCGTGCCATTCATCCACTGCCATCACGTTTCAGCATGATACTGAACGGCCCCATGACGCAAGGATCTGTACTGTAACTCAGTAAAATCTTTGAAATTGTTGCATGATGCGTTCATTTTGATGCGTTTATTTTGGTTCAGTGTATTACTTAGGCTTTCAGCCTTCTCATTTCTACCAAAGAATGTATGGAGTGCCTCACCAACCACGATGTATCAATCATAAAGTGTTCATATGGTCCTGCCCACATAATTCATGGGTTTAAAATATACCTCTCGAAAGGACTGCTTCAAATAACGTGTGTGTGTGTGTGTGTGTGTGTGTGTGTGTGTGTGTGTGTGTGTGTGTGTGTGTTAGGGAAGATACTCTGCTACAAATTACATCACATTGGAAAAATTACACTGAAGCCAACCTTAAGAGAAATATTGTTTACTTAACTACTTCTTCAAAGTAACTTTAGTTAACTTCATCCTAATTAATTTGTGAAAATCATATGTAAATCTGAAATGTCAGACTGCAAATTGATAGAACAGATCTCTTTGGGGTCGTGTCTTAAGAGAATTTGTACTGTTGCCTATTAAAAACACTAGGTTTCTCGTGAAAATTATGCAGGTCTGATGCCGATAAAGGAAATTATTCCGTACTTTACCCATATTTTCCTTTTGTTTTTGCAAAAACAAGTTCCTGTAGTTTGCTACATGGCAAAAAAAACTGCTGAAAACATTTTGAATTTAGTTCAACTACCAACAAGCTACTAAAATGTGTGCGTTCTGACTGACACTATTATTCAGAAAACACTGAAGGAAAGGCAGTCTTTTCAGAACCATCAGACGTTAAAGTGCAGAAGGCCTTGACTGTCAGTTTGTGAGAATGTGAATACAAATGTATTTTGATAAGGTTGAAGTACTTGGTTTTGAGTCCATAGAGCCAAGCCAAGCTGTCTTCCGTAGCGACTGGCTGTTTGTGTGGATGTATTACAGTATGAGAAGTGATCCTCCCCTGGGATGTCAAACAGCCTGTGGTGACCTTGGCAGTGGAAAAGGAGAGAGGGGTTCGATATACACTCTGCCTCTTTCTGACCAGCCTCAGACATCTGATAGCTGATAATGTAATTACACCATCACAGCCAAGCTAACCATTTACTGACTGTGTTAAATAGACAGAGAAACTTTGCTCTCAGATACTCGATTTTGTTGTATATGTGAAATCAATATCTACTTACCTCATGATTCACAATCCTAATGTATTTATGGTCCTGGTGCGAGTGATGATTTGTTGTAAAAAATCAATGTCTTGTAAAATCGACTGAATCTTTGTCTGTGGCAACAGATTATTTATTTGTGTGCAAATGAGTCTAAATGAGAGAAGTACCAGGTTATGAGTGGCAGTATTCACATCATTACAAACAATGACATTTGCTCTACCCTTTTTCTAGTTGAAGTGATCCTAAACTGTGTAAACACAGTCCTAAACTATAATCTGTAGTCATAGTGATCTGACCATGTCAACAAGCTCCGCTTTACCTTGCTATCAGCTGCCATTACTGAGGTCTGTTTGAAATGTCACAACCGAACAGGGAACTCACGCCTAGGGCTGTTGCGGTGACCGTATTACCAAACCGTAGTCTGATGGGTGACAATATTAGCCTATCACTTGTGAATTATATGCTATCACTTGTGAATTATATGCTATCACTTGTGAATTATATGCTATCACTTGTGAATTATATACTATCACTTGTGAATTATATACTATCACTTGTGAATGATGCCCAGCATAAGAAACAAGGCCTTTTTGCGACTTGTTAGAATCAGTCGCACACCTCATGTAGCCTAGTCCAAAGTGGCCAAATAAGTTCTTAAAATTAAGCACATTAATCTGCTTTATAAGGGGTGTTGAGCCTAACTGGCATACGCAGCGCGTGAGTTTCAAGTTTGGGGAAGATAATTTTCACCATAAAAATGTGCCTTTTATAATAAAAGCATTACATGCATAATTGCATTGGTGGTCACTTTTGAGAATGGGGTTTTCCCGCGAATTGATTGCCCTTTTGGAACATTTGCGCTTATTATCCTACTATCATGTGCACATTGCTACGCTTATAATGTGAAGAAATAGCCTTACAGTTTATCAACATTAAGCTAAACGTTCTGATCTGTTGCGTCAGGCACGTTGCATAAAAAAAGGTTTTTTGATGCTAGTGGTTGTATTCATTTGGAATCTATCGTATCCCACAACTGTCCCAGACTATGTTTGGAATATTTATTTATCACACAGAAGGACAAGCTGACCAATAGGTCAACTTTTGTACTATGGGGGATAGTAGATTGACATAGGCTAGTGCTTGTCTTGTTGTCTGACAAAGTAAATATGGACAGCTTCCAATATCTTCAATATGAACATCGGAATTGGATAAGGGTGTGCACAGTTTCGTCCCTGATGTCTGTCTTCACTTGTAGCCTGTGAAAAAGACCTGATTACGTGACGGAGAGCCATGTGAGTGTGAGACGCTTTTTTTAGGGTGCGTTACGTCCACAAAGGGAATGCCACCGTGAAACTCGAGGCATTATCAAGTGCTGGTCAAATTGTGAATGAGAAACTGTGAATGAGAAACTGTACAGCCTGCGCAATAAACAAAGCAGAGCTCAAGCCTTTCAAGCGACGTTTTTCAAATCATCATTAGTCTCATGCAGCCTTACAATGTATTAAAAATCAAAACATATGTTTGTAGAACAACTAAAGTCACATTATTAATTATTTAACCACAACACAGAATAGCCGCATGTGCGCACTCCCCCAAATCGTTTGGAGAAAATATTTATATTTTATTCAGATTTGTTAAATTGTATTCTTCACACTATAAAATAATCCCATGGAATTCTAAGCAAATCGTGTCTACTAAATGAACTAGTGAAGCCCACAGCCATTTGGCATAGCCCCATCAGGACCAAGCATGTCTAAAATAAATAATGGATTTATTGTGAAGGTGTAGGCTATATTACATGGATTTATTAGACTTTTTAAAATGGCTTGTAGGTTATGTGTGGGAAGCCAGGAGACACTAAATGTGTTTATGTTAATTGACGGTCAATTACCTTGAGACCGACAGTTATTTGCTTGACAATCACAGACGGACACATGTTGGTGACCGCCACAGCCCGGCTCACGCCCTCCACTCAATAAAATCAGGGCAGAGTTTTGTGACTGAGGTCATTGATCACAGCAGAGATTTGTACTTTGAGAGCGACAAAGTGGCAATTAAGCCGATGGCTCTATTGTTATAGAAAAGCACTGATTCTGTGAGTGGCTGCTGACTGTTATCTGTGACTGAGCTACTGTACCTATTAAGAGTCGGTCACACTTACACCAGACTAACTACCAGTAGTATTAGTAATACTGTGTAGTATCACGAGTAGTATCCGTATGTAATTACACTTGTTGTTCCCTTGTAGTTATGGAATAATGACTGCCATGTTTAAGTTGTTAGCAAACGTATGTCAGTTTTCTACCCAGTGGTAACAATAGCTTGGGTAGACTTGGCACCCTTGTTTGTCCTGTCTTATCACGTTCCCGTTAATGCGATTTACTAGAGTGAGCGAGAGAGTGGTAATAATAATTCCCATAATTTGACAGACACCTAATAGTCTTGCCCGCCAGACTCGTGCGAGGAGAGACTTGAATTAGAGATCTCAGTATTATCTGAGCAGTTTTCACAGACTCTGATTGCCTGTCTCTGTTGCTAAGCTACATTGCCTGTCTCTGTTTATTTCAGTTGTTTAATAATCGGTCTCTGTTGCTTCTCTGCCTCCCTGTGTGGCTACTGTACCCTGTGTGGCTCTGTGTCTAACTTCCATGTCTCGCTCTCTCTGTCTCTGTCTCTCTCTCTCGCTCTGTCTCTGTCTCGCTCTCTCTGTCTCTGTCTCTCTGTCTCTCTCTGTCTCTCTGTGTGTCCCTGCAGGTTTTGAGCTGCTGTACCAGCCAGAGGTAGTGAGGCTGTACCTGTCTCTGCTCACTGAGAGCCAGAACTACAACACTCTGGAGGCTGCAGCAGGGGCCCTGCAGAACCTCAGTGCCGGACAGTGGACCGTGAGTCTCACACACATAACACACACACATTGTAATTAAGGGGAATAAGGTCTCTGAACCTCAACCGCATTATTTTACCATCACTAGTGTAAAGTACGGCGGCTATTCATGCTCTTCCCTTCAGGAATGGAATGTTCATAGTCAATACAGTGGCTATGTTAGGCCTAGAGAACTCTGGCATGCTAGCGCCATCGTGATTCAGTTTTTAACACATTATGTGTGACGCTGTAAACATACCCGTTGCCACAGCATGCATCACTAGGCTCCAGTTGGAAAAACACAACACAACAGACAAGATGTTAGATCGATTTGGATCTCTTTGTTCATTTAAAAAACAACAACACTTACACATAACCTGTACCGTGTGTTTAACATGTATAACATGTGTAGGCTACAGTACATCTACGCCCTGTATAACCTGTACCGTGTGTTTAACATGTATAACGTGTAGGCTACAGTACATCTACGCCCTGTATAACCTGTACCGTGTGTTTAACATGTATAACGTGTGTAGGCTACAGTACATCTACGCCCTGTATAACCTGTACCGTGTGTTTAACATGTATAACATGTGTAGACTACAGTACATCTACGCCCTGTATAACCTGTACCGTGTGTTTAACATGTATAACATGTGTAGGCTACAGTACATCTACGCCCTGTATAACCTGTACCGTGTGTTTAACATGTATAACGTGTGTAGGCTACAGTACATCTACGCCCTGTATAACCTGTACCGTGTGTTTAACATGTATAACATGTGTAGGCTACAGTACATCTACGCCCTGTATAACCTGTACCGTGTGTTTAACATGTATAACATGTGTAGGCTACAGTACATCTACGCCCTGTATAACCTGTACCGTGTGTTTAACATGTATAACGTGTAGGCTACAGTACATCTACGCCCTGTATAACCTGTACCGTGTGTTTAACATGTATAACGTGTAGACTACAGTACATCTACGCCCTGTATAACCTGTACCGTGTGTTTAACATGTATAACGTGTGTAGACTACAGTACATCTACGCCCTGTATAACCTGTACCGTGTGTTTAACATGTATAACGTGTAGACTACAGTACATCTACGCCCTGTATAACCTGTACCGTGTGTTTAACATGTATAACATGTGTAGGCTACAGTACATCTACGCCCTGTATAACCTGTACCGTGTGTTTAACATGTATAACATGTGTAGGCTACAGTACATCTACGCCCTGTATAACCTGTACCGTGTGTTTAACATGTATAACGTGTAGGCTACAGTACATCTACGCCCTGTATAACCTGTACCGTGTGTTTAACATGTATAACGTGTGTAGGCTACAGTACATCTACGCCCTGTATAACCTGTACCGTGTGTTTAACATGTATAACATGTGTAGGCTACAGTACATCTACGCCCTGTATAACCTGTACCGTGTGTTTAACATGTATAACATGTGTAGGCTACAGTACATCTACGCCCTGTATAACCTGTACCGTGTGTTTAACATGTATAACATGTGTAGGCTACAGTACATCTACGCCCTGTATAACCTGTACCGTGTGTTTAACATGTATAACATGTGTAGGCTACAGTACATCTACGCCCTGTATAACCTGTACCGTGTGTTTAACATGTATAACGTGTGTAGGCTACAGTACATCTACGCCCTGTATAACCTGTACCGTGTGTTTAACATGTATAACGTGTAGACTACAGTACATCTACGTCCTGTATAACCTGTACCGTGTGTTTAACATGTATAACATGTGTAGGCTACAGTACATCTACGCCCTGTATAACCTGTACCGTGTGTTTAACATGTATAACATGTGTAGGCTACAGTACATCTACGCCCTGTATAACCTGTACCGTGTGTTTAACATGTATAACGTGTGTAGACTACAGTACATCTACGCCCTGTATAACCTGTACCGTGTGTTTAACATGTATAACGTGTAGACTACAGTACATCTACGCCCTGTATAACCTGTACCGTGTGTTTAACATGTATAACGTGTAGGCTACAGTACATCTACGCCCTGTATAACCTGTACCGTGTGTTTAACATGTATAACGTGTAGGCTACAGTACATCTACGCCCTGTATAACCTGTACCGTGTGTTTAACATGTATAACATGTGTAGGCTACAGTACATCTACGCCCTGTATAACCTGTACCGTGTGTTTAACATGTATAACATGTGTAGGCTACAGTACATCTACGCCCTGTATAACCTGTACCGTGTGTTTAACATGTATAACGTGTAGACTACAGTACATCTACGCCCTGTATAACCTGTACCGTGTGTTTAACATGTATAACGTGTAGACTACAGTACATCTACGCCCTGTATAACCTGTACCGTGTGTTTAACATGTATAACATGTGTAGGCTACAGTACATCTACGCCCTGTATAACCTGTACCGTGTGTTTAACATGTATAACATGTGTAGGCTACAGTACATCTACGCCCTGTATAACCTGTACCGTGTGTTTAACATGTATAACATGTGTAGGCTACAGTACATCTACGCCCTGTATAACCTGTACCGTGTGTTTAACATGTATAACATGTGTAGGCTACAGTACATCTACGCCCTGTATAACCTGTCTCCGTTTTCCTTTTTGCTCTGTTTTTTATCACTGTTCTGCACTGGTGATTTTGTTGTTGTCGTTGTAGTATATATAGAGACAGATTCCATCCCTCCCTCCATGGTTTTCCATTCAGTTTGAGCTGAGGAGGCTGATCGCCTGTCCACGCTCTAGGGCAGCTGCTAACACGTCAAACCTCTGGCATGGAGGAGATGGACATTACTTGTCCCTGCTCCCTATGAGGATATCTCAAAGCTTTTCTTTTGTTTTAAATCCTCTCTTCGTCCCTTTCTCCCTGCTGCTCCCGAGCTGTTTGACTCGGTGCTGTCTGTTTTCTAGGTTTACTACTGCCACCCAGTGGTCTGGTGTTGCGCCAGTTTAATTGCATCTCTGGGGGATAACGGTGTTCAGCAAAGGAGCTCTTTCATGTCAAACCTAATGTGTTGTGTTACAGGAAAAGAGAGAGGAAAATGTGTGTTTAATCAGAGACAACAACCAAAAGCGGTCAAATCCAGAAATCCACTGTTGGCTGTGCTACTGTACAATAATTGAGTCTGTGGGGGGGCGGGCGGGCGGGCGGGCAAGCGGGTGCACGTGTGTTGCTATGTGTAAGTGTGTGTGTCTGTATTGGCTGATATTATTCTCTCTATGGTTATCCATAGCCAGCATGAATGAATGAAGGACATTTTGTTTTCGAGTCAAATCGTCAATTGGCAACCCATCCCTTATGGGATTAATTGACACATTAATTGAACATTACAATAATTCACTGTAGAGTAATTAAATGATAGTTCTTTTTCCGGCGTCCTCTGCATTGCGTATCGCATAAAGAGTAAAAAAAATTATACTAAATAAGTTTATCCAAACAGTAATTACATCCCTCGAGCAGTAAAATTGTGTATATATACATATACACGGAGAAAATGTTTAAATAGAAAAGTCACTTGAACCCTCTCAGACACAAGGAGAAGATTCATATGGGAGACGAGCCTATACACAATCTGCATGTTCCCTCTCTGTCCCTAGTGGTCCAACTACATACGAGCCACTGTGAGGAAGGAGAAGGGTCTTCCCATCCTGGTGGAGCTGCTGCGTTCTGATGCTGACAAGGTGGTCCGAGCCGTGGCCATCGCCCTGCGTAACCTCTCCATCGACCGCCGCAACAAAGACCTGATCGGTACGACCACTGACCACACATGGTCAACACAAGGCCTCTCTGTAGGGCAAACAGAACAAGATTGGGATAAAACACTTCGGAATACGTTGAGATTAGATAGCTGTTAATGAAGATAAGAATATGATTGTTGAACGTGTGTATGTCTTTTGCTGAATAGGAATGTGTAAACGACTTACTGTAGATAAGAATGATTGTAGATTAGTCCAAATTTGAATTGCTTGATATCGAACATTTTGTACAATGCCCTTGGCACCCTGCCTTTTGACCTCTGCCCTGTAGGGAGCTATGCCATGAGGGACCTGGTGAGTAACCTGCCCAGTGGTCAGCAGCGGCCAGCCAAGAACCTGGAGGAAGACACAGTGGTGGCCATCCTCAACACCATCCACGAGATCGTGACGGACAGCTCTGAGAACGCACGCTCCCTCATCCAGGCCCAGGCCATCGAGAAACTGGTGGCCATCAACAAGACAAGGTAGGATGATGGCACAGTACAGACCAATACCAAACATTTCTTGACTTCTTGTTTTTTATTTTTTATTATTTGTGTGTTTGTGTTGTATTTGCTAGACATTCTACTGCACTGTTGGCGCTAGTAACATAAGCATTTCACTGCACCTGCTAATAAAATCAAAGTTGATTGGTTGCGTACACAGATTTGCAGGTGTACACAACCAATGAACTTTGATTGAGATTTGATTTACAACATAGTGCAGTACAACAGAGCATAAGGCAGCTTAACAATTGAATGGTTTTCACATGTGCTATACTAAACCCGTTTGCAAGTACAGAATGTACATTAATGACTACATGCGCCACAGGCCTCCCTCCCCATGAGAGAAGTGTCCATACTTTTAAATTATTTTGACATCAAATGCAATTAATAATATCCATGATATACAGTGTATCCTGCAATCACTCAAGAACCAGGATTGTCTCCTGCTGGCCATATACAATGTAATGACCCCGCGCCTTTTCACGTCCTCTAGGATGGGCGTTAATGGCCTTTTTAATAATATAAAGTGCTATAAGCTGGATTCCTTGTCATATCATTTCGATCTGTAGAACATTACTTAGATTGAATAGATAAGCCCGTATCGTGTAGTGTCTGGTTTCCAGGAAACCTACTATAGTGCACTTCACCGGAATACTAAGTACTATGAATAGGAATTCAAGAGATGCTTGAATGACTTCATTTCATATCACTGTCCTCATTTTCCTTTGACTGATCGGATCTTCTTGATCAAGTCAGCGGGAGACGATAATGTCTCTTTTGATAATGTCTCATTCTACAACCTATTGATGATTTAATTAAGATTAGTTTCCAATGGGGATTTTACATAGCACACCATACAGGTCACACAAGCACACATATGTTTACTTCCTATATCTAGGATAAACAATCACTCTGTTGCTGAGCAGGAACTGAGTCTGTTCCTCATGTTAGAGGAAACGTTGTGCCCCTCCAGGCCTTTAACAGGGCTTCTTATCGGTCAGGAGAGGCCTTGAGTTATTGGGAGTACACATTCCTAATTGTCTTACTGCAGTCCACTAAATAATTACACTTTTCACTTGCAAAAAGCTTAAACCTAACACTAACATTCAATCGTTAAGAATATATCAAAGTGATACAAAGTATGTAGTGATATAAAAGTGAAGATGTAAGCCGGTGTTATAGACCAGTCATGATGGTCTATCAGCTGGTACTCCAGACACATGGCTCCTCTTCATCCCACGTGGGAACATTCTGGCCTCTGAGACACGCCCCCTTTGTACTTTCCCTCTGCCCAAATACAATGCACGTTAGATTAGTCCATCTAACCAATAACATGAGAATTACTGCTGCTAGGCTAATTATACAATTATAAATGGACTAAAACGGGCTCAAGTCAAATAGTCTCCAACAATACCAAATAAATGTGTTTTCCCTACACCAATGAGATTGACTTTGAAGTGATGGAGAACCCCCCCCCCCCCCCCCCCCCCCTCCATGTAATTACCACTAAGGGCTAAGGAGTACTTAATTAATTGAATGAAAGGAAATGTGTGCGGCCATTGGGGTGTGAATTAAAAGAAAGCTCCTGGGGCCATCAGTGGGTATAGATGGATGATGGCTTTGAATGTGAGATTGATTGCATTCGGCTCCCGCCTCCACTAGCTGCTGGCATTGGTTGGGTCCAACGTTCTGGGTTGTATTCACTAGACTACCGGAGCTTGTCCAATAAACACGTTTTTGTTGCAAAAACGTTTTCCACTGCTAAATATGTTGCTATGGTCTGCACTTATGACCGCAACCCTGCTTTTCCCCCTGTCTCGCTCAGCCAATCACCACGTGAGAACAAGGCTGCCTCCCACGTGTTGCAGACGGTGTGGAGCTACAAGGACCTGAGGAACGCCCTGACCAAGGAAGGATGGAATAAGAGCCACTTCCAGGTACACGGCAGAACGTGCATGCGCGCACATGCACACACACACATTCACACACCCACAATAAGTACACTCATGTGTCCTTATTCTCTCCCTCTCAGTCTACAGCAAGCGGCGCCCCTAAAGCAGCCAAGAACGGCAAACCAGGCTACGACGACACTACCCTGCCCCTGATGGAGAAGAACCAAGGTCAGTCTGTGACGGCAGGCGAGACTGGGGATCCTCCGGGCCTGGCCTACTGTGGTGAACTGAGTGAGGAAACCATAGATATAACTGCTCTGAATCTATGGAGGAAACCGCTGGTGTCTGCATCAGACGTCTTGATTAGAATGTGTGTTGTGGAGGATGGCTCGATCTGGACTTTGTTTTGTGTGTTCTCACTCATAGCCATAATACGCACTTTAGGGGCGCTGTGTTTGAAACCTTTCGCCCTCATTGTTCTGCTGCGTTGTTTGGTGACCTTCATGTGCTATAGTCAGTACAATTGGGATGGTGTGGTCTGGAGAATGATGCATCATGGGTAGATTTTTCTAATCCAATAGTGTGTTCCCAATGCAAATCCAAGCATGTAGAGTAGGATATGAAGTTGGGTGTCAAGCCGGCCCAAAGGAAAAATATATATTTTTGAACATCTAAAAGTAGATCAAAACTATGAAGGAATTATAATGGACCTATAGGTTTTCAAAGAGCTGTCATTTTTCTGGCCTGAATCTAAAATCCCGACGTGACCCTCGAGCCAAAATGATTGCCCAACCCTGACATGAAGGGAGGTACTGTAGCAGCCTAATAAACAAAACATCTCATTGACAGGGGAGTCGAGGGCATGACAGCACTTTTGTCTTCTTGTTTCTGGCCTTTTTTTGCAACCATGCATATACACATGAAGTGCGGTTGTCATTCACACCCATTCTCAGCCTGCCTGCGTTACTGGTTAAGTGTATCAGCAGACAGTGACTGAGGACCATTGGCCTGAAAGCAACATTGGCTCGTGAATCAAACTAATTGTATGTGTGGCGCTCATGATAAAAACGGCGTATAAATGCTTTTCAGGCACCAAGAAAAATGGAAGTGGTGATATGATACCTATGGACGAGCTTGGTCCAGGTAAGACCGAGTTTGCATGACCTCAATCGCCGCCGACGAACGCTAGTAGTCCCAGATGGAATGTTCTGATCTCTAGGGACGACTGACAGTTCACGATCCCCCAACAACACAAATGCCAAAATGGAAATTCTAAAAAAGTTTGTAGGGTACATTTTTTGCAGTATTTGGAATGAACGATGTTATTAATTGTTAGGATGCTGTAACGGTAGACAGTGCAGTACTGTTTTACTTATGATGCTGTATGCAAGACCCCTCTCTTAACAAGATGTTGGTATAAGGATGGGTATTAATTCAGTAGAACAGATGGCAACAGGAAGTGTGGGCAATTTTCTGATTTGAAATGTTCTCCTCGGTGCTCCTCTTTTCAATGAAAATGCAAACAATTGTCTTGTTTCCTCTCTAACTAATGAGTTCTTCCTCTACGTCAGATGTGTGCCACTCCAGTCCCGGAAGGCTACATGCAGCTAGGCTACTGTAGTTTCCATCCAAGCATTTAACATCCTTCTGTGATCTTCTCTCTCACTCTCTCATATTAGATGGCTACTCCACCATCGACCAGAGAGACAAGGACTGCAAGTACAAGAGTAGTGGAGATGGGTCAGTGGACCTGACAGAACGGGAGCCATTGAAGGTACTTCTGGTCTAGACCCACCCGTTACGACCCATCTACAGCTACACTGACTAGTGGATCAGGCTGTTAAAGCACACAAGTCGCGATGCTCCGTTTCTGTTAAGATAGCCTGAACCCGTCTCTCTTAGTGCCCTTGCCCATATGCCCACGCCAGGCTCTTTCTAAGAAAGGAGTTGAGCAGCAGTTGATGTTGTCGTCTGTCGAGCCGGGTGCCACTCATCTAGCAGTCCAATTTACTGGATGCCGACAGCAGATAATTGAGCGTAAGCTTTGTGATTGTGAAAGTAATTAATGTGGGACTGGTTAAGTCCTGCTCTTCAATCTAGAGAGAGAGAGAGAGAGAGAGACTCACAGGAATATCTGGTAGTGAAGAACTAGAGGTGGTTCGATGGGTCAAACATGCAAACACAGCTAAACTTAATGAACTGATTGCATGTAATATGATTACAAAACACCTTTTAGCTGTAATCAGTTACATGTAATATGATTACAAAACACCTTTTAGCTGTAATCAGTTACATGTAATATGATTACAAAAAAACTTTTAGCTGTAATCAGTTAGATTACCAGCCAGTGGCGGTTCTAGCTTGTATGGCTCCCTGGGTGAACCCCCCCTCATTCTGCACTAACTGTACTTTTTATTGGAACAACACAAATAAATAATCATAACATTTAAAACTATAAACAAATATATATAATGTTATGATTTAAATGTTATGATTATTTATTTGTGTTGTTCCAATAAATAAGACTTATAAATATCAAAAAGAAGTAACAAAGACAAATGGAAACAAATTTGTGTTGATTTGGCACTGGAGCATCAATACATTACCCATCCCCCAACACTGTCAACCAAGAGTCAAGACTAAACCAATTCACCTTGGTGGTGTGCAGATTGGTTTTATATTATTCTGAACCATTTCACACAAACCAGAAATAAAATGCAACAATATGTCTGTGAAAATATATATTCACAGTATTATTTATGAATTGTGGTTTAGTTGGTAGCATTTCGTAGTGTGACTGATTTTACTAATTGCATTAGTACTGTATGACGTTAGAGGTTCGCTATTTGATAGATTCCCCCGCTCCCCCTACCTCCCAGTGGGGAGACCTGAGGTCAACCTACCCCCGACCCCTCCCCATCTCGTACTTCTGAGTGGGAGACTTTCCCAGGCAGTAGCCTGCCTAGTTCACAAACTGGAATCAGGGCGCCCACTTCGACCAAGTTAATTGACCCACAGTCCCACATATCATTGACATGCAAATGTCACCATTATTTTTGTGCGGGCGCCCCGTGCCGCCTATTTATTTTTTTTCATAGATTTTTTCAATTTAACTAGGCAAGTCAGTTAATAACAAATTCTTATTTTCAATGACGGCCTAGGAACATTGGCTTGCCTTGTTCAGGGGCAGCAAGCTCGGGGATTCGATCTTGCAACCTTTCGGTTACAAGTCCAACGCTCTAACCACTAGGCTACCTGCCGCCCTTACCTACAGTGCCTTGCGAAAGTATTCGGCCCCCTTGAACTTTGCGACCTTTTGCCACATTTCAGGCTTCAAACATAAAGATATAAAACTGTATTTTTTTGTGAAGAATCAACAACAAGTGGGACACAATCATGAAGTGGAATGACATTTATTGGATATTTCAAACTTTTTTAACAATTCAAAAACTGAAAAATTGGGCGTGCAAAAGTATTCAGCCCCTTTACTTTCAGTGCAGCAAACTCTCTCCAGAAGTTCAGTGAGGATCTCTGAATGATCCAATGTTGACCTAAATGACTAATGATGATAAATACAATCCACCTGTGTGTAATCAAGTCTCCGTATAAATGCACCTGCACTGTGATAGTCTCAGAGGTCCGTTAAAAGCGCAGAGAGCATCATGAAGAACAAGGAACACACCAGGCAGGTCCGAGATACTGTTGTGAAGAAGTTTAAAGCCGGATTTGGATACAAAAAGATTTCCCAAGCTTTAAACATCCCAAGGAGCACTGTGCAAGCGATAATATTGAAATGGAAGGAGTATCAGACCACTGCAAATCTACCAAGAGCTGGCCGTCCCTCAAAACTTTCAGCTCATACAAGGAGAAGACTGATCAGAGATGCATTCAAGAGGCCCATGATCACTCTGGATGAACTGCAGAGATCTACAGCTGAGGTGGGATACTCTGTCCATATTGCACAAATCTGGCCTTTATGGAAGAGTGGCAAGAAGAAAGCCATTTCTTAAAGATATCCATAAAAAGTGTTGTTTAAAGTTTGCCACAAGCCACCTGGGAGACACACCAAACATGTGGAAGAAGGTGCTCTGGTCAGATGAAACCAAAATTGAACTTTTTGGCAACAATGCAAAATGTTATGTTTGGCGTAAAAGCAACACAGCTGAACACACCATCCCCACTGTCAAACATGGTGGTGGCAGCATCATGGTTTGGGCCTGCTTTTCTTCAGCAGGGACAGGGAAGATGGTTAAAATTGATGGGAAGATGGATGGAGCCAAATACAGGACCATTCTGGAAGAAAACCTGATGGAGTCTGCAAAAGACCTGAGACTGGGACAGAGATTTGTCTTCCAACAAGACAATGATCCAAAACATAAAGCAAAATCTACAATGGAATGGTTCAAAAATAAACATATCCAGGTGTTAGAATGGCCAAGTCAAAGTCCAGGCCTGAATCCAATCGAGAATCTGTGGAAAGAACTGAAAACTGCTGTTCACAAATGCTCTCCATCCAACCTCACTGAGCTCGAGCTGTTTTGCAAGGAGGAATGGGAAAAAAATTCAGTCTCTCGATGTGCAAAACTGATAGAGACATACCCCAAGCGACTTACAGCTGTAATCGAAGCAAAAGGTGGCGCTACAAAGTATTAACTTAAGGGGGCTGAATAATTTTGCACGCCCAAATTTTCAGTTTTTGATTTGTTAAAAAAGTTTGAAATATCCAATAAATGTCGTTCCACTTCATGATTGTGTCCCACTTGTTGTTGATTCTTCACAAAAAATACAGTTTTATATCTTTATGTTTGAAGCCTGAAATGTGGCAAAAGTTCGCAAAGTTCAAGGGGGCCGAATACTTTCGCAAGGCACTGTAAATCCGCCACTGTTAACAGCTAATGTATTGTAATCAGATTAGATACTAAAAAGCTAGATGATTAGTTATTGGATTACTTTTAAATTTAGACTTTACACTTTTCTGTTTTCTCAATGACATTCAATTCAGCATTGGATAAAGTTTTTACGTTTGTTCCACCTGAGCGTGACCACTGATAACACACCAAAAGCATTTGATGTATCCTTTTTGTCTTCTTCTAATGCCTCTTAAGGGTCATCCAAAAATTACAGTACTGATTACAATTTTGAACCGGTAACTAGTGACTAACGGATTCAATTTAGAAAGTAACTTTACCAACTCTGAACTTTACCAACTCTGATAACACGGTTATCCGACGCAGCTGTCTTCTGGTCTGACGATTACATAAGTAAGTGCTTAGTGTGTAACTGCCAGCTATGCAGCCTGGAGACACAAATGCTTGTCAACATACAGTATGCTTTATAAGTCCTGCAAAACCTTCAGAAGCAAATTAGCTGTCAGACAGGACTGGAGGTGGCAGATATGTTCTCTGACGCCTACAGCCCCCACCCCCCTTGTTTTGAATTGACTGAAGCACAGAAATAATCAAAACTGCTCTACCCTGCTTTCTACACCTCCAGAAGGCTGATACCCAAAATGCAACTGCTGTTTGAACGGCTTTATCCCTCTCTGTTTGCATGCGTAATTTGGTTTCTTGTTTCTAATCGCCTTTTTTCCGGACTCTAAAAGCTTCCTTTATGCTTAGGAACTAACCCTGGCATTCCACTCCTCTGTAAAGACTATATTTATTGACCTTTTTGATTTGCTGTTAACCCCTTCTCCCGTTGCTGCAGAATGAGACAAATACGAAACACTATGTCAGGAGTAACAGGCCTGCAGTCAATCTGGTGGATGCTTGTGACGTTAAACCTCAGCCTGTTGACTCCTGGGTCTAAATGCATGCATGGTAGGTCTTACAAATGTTTGTTTTCCACTTTTTGTCTCCTTTTTGTTTGCTCCACCACCTTTCTGTTTTAGCCCTCACACACTTCAGTGCTGGTTTGTATGTTTGTTTATGGTTGACCCAGAGTAGTTGGCTTATGACACCAAACCTAATTTTCACAATTTTGAAGCACCTGTTTGATGCACATCCATCTGTTGAAATATGCACCGTTTCCCTTGACTAATTCACATGACATGAGGTTTGTTCTAAATGATGAAAGGGAACATCTCTTATCCTTACATGGATCACACACGCTCCGCTCTAAGGAATAGCTTTGAGGATGAACACGGTGTATCCCTCTCCCCATCTACGGTCATGACGCACACTGTTCTCTGGGACAGAGAGCTCCTCCAGATAAATAATGGATACCTGGATGAACATAGCCAAGCCAGAGGAGCCGGTCTATGTGTAGACTGTCTGTGCTTGGCCAGGCTAGCCTTGGCTAGCTACTCCGATGTTCTCTGGCTTGGCTGTATGACTGTGTGTGCTAGGCTAGCTGCTCTGGGTTCGCTTCGTTACAGCTCATTGTACAGGATCCTCTCATCACTCACTCATATCTGTCCTCCTGTCCCATCGCTAATCGCTGAGTGTTTCTGCTGTGGGTGAGAAGCTGTGGTAGGTGGCTGATCAGCAACAGCTATTTAGAGTTAAAGGGCCGTGTCTGTCTTCATTGCTGTTAGTCTCAATATTCTCTCGTTGCTCTCCCATCGCTCTCATCCTCCTAGGTGAAATGTACGGGATCAGCTATACAGCTTTGATTGACTCCATGTCTGAAAAGCAAAATGATTATCGGCACACAATTGATTATTTAATACGGCTTTTAAAAATATTTTGATCATCACATCTTGTCAAGTCAATGCTAATGAACAAAAAAAAACATATCTAATCTAACAATGATATGCTTATTGTTGACATGGACATTAAGTCTATCATGTAAGACAGGATAATCATACGAAAGGCCTTCTTCACTATTGTATTTGTTAGGGATCCCCGTTTGCTGCTTCCAAGGCAGCAGCTTCTCTTCCTGGGGTCCAAACACATTAAGGCACTTACATCACACATAAAACCAAACATAAAACAGTACATCATATAACATTATTAACCACTACATATCTACAATACAAAAATGTATAATACCACCATACAACAATATTACAATGTACATGTGTGTAGAGTGTTGTGTGGATGGTGAAGAGACCTCTGGTGGCGTGTATTGTGGGGTATGCATGGGTGTCAGAGCTGTGTGCAGGCAGTTTAAACAGACAGGTCGGTGCATTCAGCTTGTCAACACTTCATTTGTGTGTTAACCAAGCTGTCTTTTTGCAGCTGCCATTCAAACATGTCATCCGAACATCTCTCTCGCAGTCTTTTGTCTCCATTTTACATTGGATTTGACATCTCAAGCATGTAGGAATATTGATTTATGTATTTTAGTATTGTGATTTTGAGTTACTGTAATACCACTTGGTCACTCTGCCCTCTGACTTACTGTAAAAGCTTGATTATTCAACTGCTTATAAAACCTGTCCTGCGTCCCATGGCACCCTATTCCTTTTATAAGTGCCCTATTATTGACCAGGGCCCATTTTTGGCTTTGATCAAAAGTAGTGCGCTTAAGTAGGGTGCCTTTTTGGGACGCGTCCCCTGCTCTACATAGGAGTTCAGATCTGACATAATCACCAGTGTCACCCTCTCGCTCTGTTTTTTTTCCCCCTGTGTTCTAGGCTTAAATAACAACAGCGCAACATCTCAACTAGATGAGGATTTCCCACGTCATCACTGCCATAACACATGGAGCTTATTTTGATGTTGACTCGTCAGCAGATAGACTTTGTAAATGAAAGAGAGAGAAACAAAACAACAACAAATGATCATCCATCAGCCAATGTTTCATGCTTTTTGAATCAGCAAATGAAATGTATAGAACAGAAAATCAAAAAATGACTACTTCTACTACTACTCATATCTACATTCCCACCGGATGGACAAACATAGTGTACACGAACATGAGGACTGACTGGAGCAGCTCTAGTGTCAGGATGGAAGAATGGAGGCAGTTATCCTCCTCGGGATACAAGTGTTCTAAAGCGCTGTCTTTACTGTTACTCTAAGGATGGCTGGTGGTGGTGTGAGGCAGGAGAGAACGTTATGTTTGTTGATTCTACTGCTTGCAAAGGTGGAGGGAAAGGGAACATTGAACTATTTAATTTTCATGTCAAAATGAAGTGTGCTTCCAATTGTTTATTTCCATGTAACAATTTAGCTTTTTGTTTCCATTTTTGTTTGTCTTTCCTCGAGGCACTGTAAATTGTATTTGTTTGTAATATTGTTTTTATTTTGCTGGTCTGTCTTTTTCATTTTAGTTTGAAGAAGTGTGGTCTGGTGTGGTAGATGGCAGATGAATGTTGGTGTGGTTTTAAGTTCGGGACTTGATGCTTGAGCGTCGCTTAAAGGAGCTGTAGCAGACTCCACACATGCGCTTTTCACACGCGAAGGCTCTCAAACACATTTGTCATACAATGGTTCACTGTGTTTCTTTAAGTGCACTGGGATCATTGCTGTGCAACTCATAGGGGACTGACTGGGTGCTGATTCAGTTCATAAACCCACAAAGAATTTCACACACCTGCAAGTGTTGATTGGAGTTAGGGAAGTGAAATGACATGTACATTTGGTGGGGTTACTTATAGCTGTTGAGTAAAACAAAATTAAAATATATTTTCGGAATCGATACAGTCGTGGTTGTTTGCTGAAGGTATATGATTTACTCGGTTGGTTGCTGTTTGCCATTGATATGTAATAAAGTTGAATAGGATATAAGACATTTTGTTTATAAATGGATTGCGTTTATGAAGGAAGGGAGAGGATTATGTCAAGTACACTGAACAAAAATATAAACAATTTCAAAGATTTTGCTGTTACAGTTCAGATATGGAAATCGGTCCATTTAAATTAATTGGGCCCTAATCTATGGATTTCACATGACAGGGCAGGGGTGCAGCCATGGGTGGGCCTGGGAGGGCATAGGCTCACCCCTTTGGAGCCAGGTCCACCCACTGTCGAGCCAGGCCCAGTCAATCAGAATGAGTTTTACCCCACAAAAGTGCTTTATTACAGACAGTAATACACCCCCCCCCCCCCCTCCCCCTTCTGAAGAAGCTGGATGTGGAGGTCCTGGGCTGGGGTGGTTACACGTGGTCTGTGGTTGTGATGCCGAACGTACTGCCAAATTCTCTAAAACTCCATTGGAGGCGGCTTATGGTAGAGAAATTAACATTATCTGGAAACAGCTCTGGTGGACATTCCTGCAATCAGCATGCCAATTGTGTATGCTCCCTAAAAACTAAAGACATCTGTGGCATTGTGTGACAAAATTGCACATTTTAGAGTGGCCTTTTATTGTCCCCAGCACAAGGTGCACTTGTGTAAGGATCATGCTGTTTAATCAGCTTCTCGATATGCTACATCTGTAAGGTGGATGGATTATCTTGACAAAGGATAAACTGCTCACTTACAGGGATGTAAACACATTTTTGCAAAACATTTGAGAGAAATCATATTTTTGTGCCTATGGAATGTTTCTGGGATCTTTTATTTTAACTCATGAGACATGGACCAGCACTTTACATGTTGTGTTTATATTTTTATTCAGTGTACATGCTCCTGTTGTCAAAGGGTAGAACCTAAAAGCGTTTTATATTTTTGTTGGTTTTATAAATGTATATTAGGGTCAAAGAAAAGAAAAAAAACAAGACAAACTTAATTGTGTACTCATAACAGGTCGTTTCGGAAGCACATTCATTGGATAAAGGATCGCCATGTTTGTAAACAGAAATAACTACATCATTTAGGTGTGTATCAAATCTGCAGAGTCATGTTAATTACATATTTATATTTTGTACGGTTAAGATTGAAAAAAGAAGACCTTTAATCTTCAGCTTTCTTTGTAAAAGTGTGATGGACTGATGACCTGGTCTCCAAATCTTTGTCGGAGATTAGGGAGGGGGAGAAAGAGAGGGGAAGTGGATAGTTCAGCAGGGGTCACTCAAGAGAAGGATGGGTGGATGCAGCAGCAGGGATAGACAGCAGTGCTAGAATTCCATTTCATTTCACACTGCAATTATATAGTCGCTGATAACCTAAAAACGTGCTTTGATTTTGCCAATGCATCTTTAAAGAACTATTTGAAACAAGCATGAGCAAATGTACAGATGTTTATATATTCTTTAAGTGCCAGTTTTTGTGGTGGAATTGGATATTCAAGTAATTCACATCTGGAGAGAACAGAGAGGAGAGCAGTTTCGTGTGGTTCAAGGCAGAATTTGCATCACATTGTACAAAGTATACAAAGTCTGATTTATTATATTTTTTGTTCTCTAGAGGCAGTTGAAATGTAGTAGAAGATTACGCCGTTGTCTTTTAAAGGGACAAAAGACGAGCTAAACTGCACGTGGGTAAAGATTTAGTAGTGGTGTTGTGATTCGTCTTTCTCCATCTCCAAGTGGACACTGCACTATGAACCTTCTCTCTCCCAATTCTGGGACTAGTGAGGGGGACCTCCACTACAAAACCGCTCAACTCATGCGTCGGCTACAGGCGAATGGCATGTGCCTGCGTCAGTTTCTTTGTGATGTGATTTATAAAGCTTGCATTTTTACACAGTGTTTACAAAGACTTATGTGATCAAATAAAGATTAAAAAGTACATGTATTAACTTTTGATTTCAGAGAAAAGTAACGTAATAATGTCAACATTCTCCATGTCGACATATGTCTTCAGAACTATGTGCTTTTCATTGGATTATTCATCTCTGACTGTCTATTCCTGACTGCATTTCGCAGTACACAACCAAAGGACCTGGCGTTGTATTTATATACATATGAAAGTAGTCCAGGAGTTTGTTTGTGGATGTTCATCTAATTGTACATTTACTAAATAAGATGCTGTGAAAGAAATGCAAGAAAATGGGGCAGAAATTGAATCAAAGGGGCAAGACCTACCTGTGTAGATATCACTGATTCTCTTCAAAAATAAAGTAACTGTATCAGTAGCAAATGTGTTTGTAACTATCACGTGCCTTAACCTTTTCCATGGTAGATGAAGAAAATGTGTTTTATACCATGCTTTATCCTCCCACCGTCCTCCACCCTCATCCCTTTCTCTGTTTACCTCTTTCCTTTTCTCTTCTTTGTCAGGCTCCCTGTCCATCTCTCCCTTCCCCCTAATTTCACACACTCACACATTCACCCACTCTGTCCTCAGTGTAGTCTAGACTGTTGGTGGATATTTGCCTTGTATTACATTATAAACTTTCAAAAGATGGAGACAAAAAAAAAATGGTTTGATTTCATAGAGTAAGTTGTTATTGCTTTTGTAGCTATCAGAGCGATGCCACAGTGACAATGTATTATGTTAATTTTACTAATACCCAGAGGCAAGTGTTATGCTTGTTTAAATAACAGAAAAAAATACAGATTTGTAGAGTATACATTTGGTGTGTTTTCAATAAACCATGCCTGGAAAGAACATGTTGCATGTGTATGTTTGTTTGGTATTCCATGCAAAGCAGCAGCATACCACCCTGCAAACCTATGCTGGCTTGCTTCTGAAGCTAAGCAGGTTTGGTCCTGGTCAGTCCCTGGATGGGAGACCAGATGCTGCTGGAAGTGGTGTTGGAGGGCCAGTAGGAGGCACTCTTTCCTCTGGTCTAAAAAAATATCCCAATTCCCCTGGGCAGTGATTGGGGACACTGCCCTGTGCAGGGTGCCATCTTTCGGATGGGATGTTAAACGGGTGTCCTGACTCTCTGAGGTCATTAAAGATCCCATGGCACTTATCGTAAGAGTAGGGGTGTTAACCCCGGTGTCCTGGCTAAATTCTCAATCTGGCCCTCAAACCATCACGGTCACCTAATAATCCCCAGTTTACAATTGACTCATTCATCCCCCTCCTCTCCCCTCTAACTATTCCCCAGGTCGTTGCTGTAAATGAGAACGTGTTCTCAGTCAACTTACCTGGTAAAATAACGGATAAATAAAATAAACATTTAAAGGATATACAGCTTAATGTATTTTACCTGAAGCCACAACACAAATGTATTGCAGAAAGTTGTGTCAATTCTCTTATAGCTTTCTTGTCTGCATGGTTAAATGAGACCTGATGTCATCTATCAAAAAACATGCTAATACCAAATCAGTTACTGTTTGGAATCCAACAGTGTAAATATTCCTATTTTAAATCATATTTCACAAACTGCTCCTGAATGTTTCATTTCTTGGACAAGCCTGACCTAGTCTATCAAATATGTATTTATTACGTAGCTACTACAGTAGCAATTTATCTAATGTTTTATTTCCAACACTACAACGCCATTTCAACTTTGCAACATTTGACAACGTTGCGTTAGTGAATGTGCCTCACATAGGTAAAATAGGTCAGGCAGATTTCCAGACGCCTATGACTTCGTGAAGGTCCTTTTGTAAGAACAACATGGCAGCCTTATGTAGAGTCAGACACCGGTGGAAACGCACCAACTGCATTCAACTTCTTACGAGAAACTTGACCGGTAGGGAGGTTGTTGCCATATTACTAGTTAGCTTGTGACAAACTGACAGATTATCGCACAGCGTTTAGTTTTTATGTTTGTTACACTACAGTGGCTAACATGACCCTGCTAACGTTAGCTAAGCTACCTGTCAACGCCAAACAAGCTGTCAGTGTGAAGTATTCCTTGCCGACATTAAGTGTCTTTGGTATAATTAACATGCTATTTTCAAATGCTCTGCACTTGTCAGCTTGGTTTCTAGATGAGTAACCTCAGGCATACATGTTGGCTGTGTTTATTATGGTCTCACTATCAGCATTGTCCAATAGAGATTGAATGGCATGGCATTTGGTTTGTTACAGGAACGTTTGACTATGATCTCGTCGTTATTGGTGGTGGCTCTGGGGGTCTGGCTTGTTCCAAAGAAGGTGAGTGTCTCGATCTCAGCATTAGTATTACAATACGTTATGAGCTAGGGACTTTTGTTTAGTCGGTGTTCTTGCGCAGGGGTTCACTAACTTTAACTCCGCGTTGGGGAACATAGCGCCCAAGCCTATTTCTATGGGCACACGCACCGTTAAAACCCCTCTTGTTGGCTGAGAGAACATTTGGCAGGCTTTAAGTTTATTTCCTGCAGTTCTATACATTTGGTAATTTGTCTTGTGTGTTCATATGATATTTGAGTAAGTAAAACATTGCAACAAAATCAATGGGCTAAAAAACGTTAGCTGACATGTGCTAGTTGATCTTGACAATTCTGACAAGTTACAAATAGCTCTCGACAGTCTGCAATGATGGACATGACTAGAGGAAAACTGCTGATGCACTACCCAATTTCGAAATTGCACCTTGTGCATTCTATTACAACTTTCAGTAGTCCATTAAATTGTCAAATATAAATGGTAAAGTACAGATACACAAAAACACTACTTAAGTAGTACTTTACACCACTGGGAACCACTGTTCTTGAGAATAGTATACAATCATGTACCCCAGATGGTTTGTTACCAGGTTGACTGGCTCAATGGACCCTTGTATGAGAAGGTTCTATATGTGGGATAATGTCTAATTCACAGGAGGATGGTGGCACCTTAATTGGGGAGGACAGGCTCGTGGTATTGGTTGGAGTGGAATGGTATCAAACACATTGGTTTCTATGTGTTTGATACAGTTGCATTCGCTCCATTCCAGCCATTATTATGAGCTGTCCTCCCCTCTGCAGCCTCCACTGGTCTAATTGAGCTTTACTGAACGTGACGATTGACCAAAACATCATGTGCTCTGTTTTCAGCGGCTCAGCTAGGACAGAAAGTTGCTGTGTTAGATTATGTGGAGCCGTCAGTTAAAGGTAAGAGAAATGTTACACTGACTGTGCATTCCATCATAATCAGCTTAACTTGAACCTTAAACACATTTCTCCTTCCTTCTCTCGGAGTAAAGAAACCGTATGCATGTTGTGACCAATCTGCATGAATATAGAAGATAAACAAAACATCTCATGCTTCCCTTTCAGGTACTAAGTGGGGCATTGGTGGTACGTGCGTGAACGTGGGCTGCATTCCCAAGAAGCTCATGCACCAGGCTGCTCTGCTGGGCACAGCTCTGAAAGACGCTCAGAAATATGGCTGGCAAATCCCCGGGCCCATCTCCCATGACTGGTAAATCTCATTAGTACGAGAACAATGGAAACCTGTGGATATGCACATTTCCTGAACTATTTTGTAAAGCAATAGCAAAATTCTTGAATTCCCATCACTAGATTGAATAAATAACAAGATATATACAGTACCCCCAAGCCATAAGACTCCTGAACATCTAATCAAATGGCTACCCGGCTATGGGTATGTGCATTTACACCACTGCTACTCTCTGTTTTTATCAGGTGTCCCCGCACATTGACTCTGTACTGGTACCCCCCTGTATATAGTCTCGCTATTATTTTACTGCTGCTCTTTAGTTACTTGTTACTTTTATTTCTTAATCATATTTTTTGAAACTGCATTGTTGGTAAGGGGCTCGTAAGTAAGCATTTCACTGTAAGGTCTACTACACCTGTTGTATTCGGCGCATGTGACTAATAACATTTGATTTAATTTTACCAGTCAAAAGTGGACACCTACTCATTCAAGTTTTTTTGTGTTTTTTTTACTAAATTGTAGAATAATAGTGAAGGCATCAAAACTATGAAATAACACATATGGAATCTTGTAGTAACCAATATAATTTATATTTGAGATTCATCAAAGTAGCCATCCTTTACCTTGATGACAGCTTTGCACACTCTTGGCATTCTCTCAACCAGCTTCACCTAGAATGCTTTTCAAGCAGTTTTGAAGGAGTTCCCACATATGCTGAGCACTAGTTGGCTGCTTTTCCTTCACTCTGCGGTCCAGCTCATCCCAAACCATCACAATTGGGTTGAGGTCGGGTGATTGTGGAGGCCAGGTCATCTGATGCAGCACTCAATCTCCTTCTTGGTCAAATAGCCCTTACACACCCTGGGGGTGTGTTGGGTCATTGTCCTGTTGAAAAACAAATTATACTCCCACTAAGCTCAAACCAGATGGGATGGCGTATCGCTGCAGAATGCTGTGGTAGCCATGCTGGTTAAGTGTGCCTTGAATTCGCAATAAATCACATCACAGACAGTGTCACCAACAAAGCACCATCACACCACCTCCTCCATGCTTCACGGTGGGAACCACACATGCGGAGATCATCTGTTCACCTACTCTGCATCTCACAAAGACACAGCGGTTGGAACCAAAAATCTCAAATTTGGACGATTTCCACCGGTCTAATGTCCATTGCTTGTGTTTCTTGGCCTTAGCAAGTGTCGTCTTCTTATTGCTGTTATTTAGTAGTGGTTTCTTTGCAGCAATTCGACCATGAAGGCCTGATTCACGCAGTCTCCTCTGAACAGTCCTCTGAGGCTGGTAACTCTAATTAACTTATCCTCTGCAGCAGAGGTAACTCTGTGGTGGTCCTCATGAGACAGTATCATCATAGCGCTTGATTGTTTTTGTGACTGCACTTGAAGAAACTTTCAAAGTTATTTACATTTTCTGCATTGATTGACCTTCATGTTTTAAAGTAATGATGGACTGCCGTTTCTCTTTGCTTATTTGAGCTGTTCTTGCCATAATATGGACTTGGTATTTTACCAAATAGGGCTATCTTCTGTATACCCACGCCTACCTTGTCACAACACAACTGATTATCCTAAATGCATTAAGAAGGAAAGAAATTCCACAAATTAACTTTTAACAAGGCACACCTGTTAATTGAAATGCATTCCGCTTGACTACCTCATGAAGCTGGTTGAGAGAATGCCAAAAGTGCGCAAAGCTGTAATCAAGTCAAAGGGTGGCTACTTTGAAGAATCTCATATAATATCTATTTTGATTTGTTTAACACTTTCTTTTGGTTACTACATGATTCCATATGTGTTATTTCATGGTTTTGATGTCTTCACTATTATTCTACAATGTATAACATTTAAAAAAATAATGAATTAGTAAATGTGTCAACTTTTGACTGGTACTGCATATATGTATATATATATATATTAGTCATTACTAGGTTAAATGTTAGTCAGTGTTTTGGCTTGATAAGGTTAATGGACCCTTATATATGCCATCTAGTGGTAATGTATCAGTAAGACATGATGGGGGGGGGGGATTGACCTTGGTTGTACATTCAATACATTTGAGTCATTTAGCAGGAAAGAAAGACACTATTGTCCGGAGCGATTTACAGTAGTAGCGAGTGTATACATTTTGGGTTATTTTTCGTACTGTCCCCCGTGGGAATCAAACCCACAACCCTGGCATTACTAGTGCCATGCTCTACCGACTGAGCCACACGGGAGGACTACAAGATGTCAGCACTACATGGTGACTCTCACACAGCTCAACATAGGGCGTCTTTGTGGTGAACTGAGGAATATTCTTTGAATAACACACTTCAGATCACTCATAATCCACCAATTTTATTAGCTGATTTAACGCCGAATGCTTGCCACGTAATGGACACTGAGTGAAAATGCGCATTGTTTTTATTTTGTCTTATCACAGATGCCTGTCCAATACCATGTGTTTTTCTCCAGGAGTACCATGGCAGAGGCTGTGCAGAACCACGTCAGGTCTCTCAACTGGGGTCACCGTGTCCAGCTTCAGGACAAGTGAGTGACTCCTCCTTACCTACAGCCACTTTAGATCATAGATTCTGTTGTCGACTTGAGCAGTGATTTATTTACTGTTTTATAAAAAAATGTATACATACATACCTGTGTTTTGCAGCCCTTTTTTGTTATGACCTGTTGGTACACAGAGGTTACAGCGGTTCGGGAGTTAATTATAAGCAGTGCTCTGACTGAATGGCTACAGGGCTAAACCGGTGTGTTTCCATGCCTGTATGTGCCCATACTCTCACAACCGATGTATACATTGTGCAACCAAATCTCATATTTATTATACCCACTTTAATTGAAAACAGGTTTTAGCGATCTAGGCATTACCTATCTCAGCCAAACCCTGTCTTTGCACAAGATCTCCTATGAGTCTTCCTGTGGTGTTTGCGCTGTCATAATGATGTTTGTGTTCGACAGGGAAGTGAAGTATCTGAACGTTAAAGGAAGTCTGTTGGACGAGCACACGGTGAAAGGGTCAACCAGGACAGGAAAAGAGGTAACACTCATTTAAACTGGGAGTTAATGGCAACATTTTTAAATGTTCACCGTATCAGTCTTTTTTTTTTTTATGAATTGCTGTTTCACACAATTTTAAAGGAGTATAATTTCAACACTGCCATATTACATTTTGTTTTTCCTATTGAAGTTATCATGTCTCTCCCCCTTGTCTGGCAGATTATGCTGACTGCTAAGAATATTGTGATTGCCACTGGGGGGCGGCCAAAGTACCCCACACATGTAAGTATTAACCTCTTTGCTTCTCCCTCTCTCCCCGTCTCTGTTTGTGTGGTGTCCTTGCCCAGTAGACAGCTGCTGATAACACCACAGTGGATCTGAAGCTTTTGGCGGCGTGGTGGTAAAACATGTCTGTCTCTGGGTGGAGGAGGAGGGTACTGCGTCCCAAATGCCACCCTAGCTTTTCACTCTGTAGTGCACCACATGGGGAACAGGGTGCTGTTTTTGGGATAACCGATGGGTCCGAGGCCTCCCTCTGTGGTGTATCACAAGCTGCTGCTCACTGTCTGTTGATAACAAACTAACAAGGAGCAGAGATAACCTTCCTCATCTGTCCAACGGAGCTGATCTTTTACCAGAGGCTGTACTGAAAATTGTATGATTCAAACGAAACAGGTGTTGTCTTTAACTGTTCTATTTCCTGTGTTGCAGATCCCTGGCGCAGTCGAGCACGGCATCACTAGTGATGATATCTTCTGGCTGAAGGAGTCCCCTGGCAAGACGTGAGTGGTACATCCTGTGACTAGGGCTGTGGGGGTCATTACATTTTGTCAGCTGGTGATTGTCAAGGAAATAACTGCCGGTCTTGCGGTAATTGACCAGTAATTAACATTAACACATTTACCATCTCCTGGCTTCCACGCATGGCATACAAGCCACTGATGCAGATCTTTGGAACATCTACATTTTAATAAGTCAAATAAATCCATGTAATATAGCCTACACCTTCACAATAAATCCATGATTTATTTTAGACAGGTCTAAAGAAACATGATATGAAATGTAGTCTATTTAAGAACAGAATAGAATACTCTTGAGTTGTCCTTATGTTTGGTCCTGATTTGGCTATGCCAAATGGCTGTAGGCTACACTAGTTCATTTAGCAGACAAGATTTTCTTTGCGTTCCGTGGCATTATTTTATAGTATGAAGAATACAATTGAACAAAGCTGAATAAAACATATTTTCTCCAAACAATATCTGAGGGAGAGTGTACATGCGGCTATTCTGTGTTCACGTTTAACAAATAAACAGTTGCTCCTATATGCTTAATTTAGACGTATTTTTATTTATATATATATATATGTGTGTATATATATATATATATACACACAGTACCAGTCAAAAGTTAACACACCTACTCATTCAAGGGTTTTTCTTATTTTTTACTATTTTCTACTTTGTAGAATAGCAAGTTTGGTAGACTACTAATGACCATCATAGCTTGGAGAAGCCTAGTTGCTGTGACTAAACGGTCACGTGGAATTTGGCTGCGGTCATGACTCGTAACGGCCGACGTTGCGGTAATTCGGTCACCGTAACAGACCTCCCTGTAACACACATACCATGCAATACTGTATATCAGCAGACATACACAGACACCTCGGTTATAGTGACCGATCCAAGACACAGAGACGCTTCTACTAAGTGTTCTTCTCCTGACTCGGATTAGCCGTGTGTGTGGGTTTCCTGACGTTTGCTGAACCCATCTCTAATCCAGCCATTTAAACCCTGTCATCACCTGTCTAATTGGCCTCTCCACACCGTTTCCACTTGGAACACAATGGTGGTTTGAGTTTAATGTTTGTTAATGTAACTGTACAGTGTGCCACCAGTGTAGAGCAGAGGGCTGAGTTATCTGAGTCATCTGCACATCGAAAATCCTTGCTAAATGCAGTTTAGTCAGGTGGCCTAGCGGTGCAGAGTGTTGTGCCAGTAACCAAAAGGTTGCTGGTTTGAATCTGCCAATGTTCCCTTGAGCAAGGCACTTAACCCTAATTGCTCCTGTAAGTCGTCCTGGATAAGAGCGTCTGCTAAATGACTACAATGTACACTGATCAAAAATATAAACACAACATGTGAAGTGTTGGTCCCATGTTTCTCAGCTGAAGTAAAAGATCTCAGACATTTACCATGTGCACATAAAGCTCACACATCCCAGTTAGTGAGCATTTCTCCTTTGCCAAAATAATCCATCCACCTTACAGGTGTGGCATATCAAGAAGCTGATTAAACATGATGATCATTACTGGGCAGCAGGGCACCGAGTGGTTAGAGCATTGGACTAGTAACCGAAAGGTTGCAAGTTCAAATCACTGAGCTGACAAGGTCCACATCTGTCGTTCTGCCCCTGAATAAGGCAATTAACCCACTGTTCCTAGGCCGTCATTGAAAATAAGAATTTGTTCTTAACTGACTTGCCTAGTTAAATAAAGGTAAAAAATAAAATTACACAGGT